>NW_019238626.1:0-1904 GCF_002742605.1 Olea europaea var. sylvestris | reverse complement strand
CTGTGCCCCGAGTCCAATTTCACGGGCCGTTTCCAATCTACCTGCCAAATTTTGGCCCATTCTGACACTATCACGAGAAATGGTAAAATTGCCCCTGGTGCGATTTTTCTTTGTTAATTTTCCGTCCAGCACTTCTTCAACCTGACGTAATTAATATGATAACTAATTATTCGGAGGCCCAAACGAAGGAATTTAGCTAAAATCCCGTGACCCCGGGTCTGTGCCCCGAGTCCTATTTCGCGGGCCGTTTCCAATAAACATGCTAAATTTCGGCCCATTCTGACACCGTCGCGCCAAATGAAAAAATTGCCCCTGGTACGGTTCTGTTCTGTTAATTTTCGGTCCAACACTTCTTCAAACTGACATAATTAATAAGGAAATTAATTATTCGGAGGCCCAAACGAAGGGATTTGGCTAAAATCCCGTGATCCCAGGTCTATGCCCCGAGTCCAATTTCGCGGGCCGTTTCCAACCAACCTACCAAATTTTGACCCATTCCGACGCCGTCGTGACAAACGACAAAATTGACCCTGGTGCGGTTTTTCTTAGTTAATTTTTTGTCCAGAACTTCTTCAGCCTTACATATTTAATAAGGAAATTAATTATTCAGAGGCCCAAACGAAGGAATTTGGCTAAAATCCCGTGATCCCAGGTCTGTGCCCCGAGTCCAATTTCGCGGGCCGTTTCCAACCAACCTACCAAATTTTGACCCATTCCGACGCCGTCGTCACAAACGACAAAATTGACCCTGGTGCGGTTTTTCTTAGTTAATTTTTTGTCCAGAACTTCTTCAGCCTTACATATTTAATAAGGAAATTAATTATTCAGAGGCCCAAACGAAGGAATTTGGCTAAAATCCTGTGATCCCAGGTCTGTGCCCCGACTCCAAATTCGAGGGTCGTTTCAACTCAACCTGCCAAATTTCGGCCCATTCTGACACTGTTGCGACAAATGACAAAATTACCCCTGGTGCGATTTTGCTTTGTTAATTTTTCGTCCAACACATCACAAACCTGACATAATTAATAAGGAAATTAATTATTCAGAGGCCTAAATGAAGGAATTTGGCTAAAATCCCGGGTCTGTGTCCCGAGTCTAATTTCGCGGGCCGTTTCCAATCAACCTGCCGAATTTCGACCGATTTCGACATCGTCATGACAAATGACAAAATTACCCCTGGTGCTATTTTTCTTTGTTAATTTTCTGTCCAGCACTTCTTCAACAAGACACAATTAATAAGGAAATTAATTATTCGGATGCCCAAATGAAGGAATTTGGCTAAAATCCCGTGATCCCGGGTCTTTACCCCGAGTCAAATTTCACAGGGCGTTTCAAATCAACTTGCCAAATTTCGGCCCATTCCGACATCGTCGTGACAAAAGACTAAATCGCCCCAGGTGCAGTTCTGCTTTGTTAATTTTCTGTCCAGTACTTCTTCAACCTGACATAATTAATAAGGAAATTAATTATTAGGAGGCCCAAACATAGGAATTTGACTAAAATCCCGTGATCTCGGGTCTGTGCCCCGAGTCCAATTTCGCGGGCCGTTTCAAATCAACCTGCCAAATTTCGGCCCATTTCGACACCGTCGCGACAAATGACAAAATTGCCCTTGGAGCTATTTTGCTTTGTTAATTTTCTGTCCAGCACTTCTTCAACATGACACAATCAATAAGGAAATTAATTATTCGGAGGCCCAAACGAAGGAATTTGACTAAAATCCCATGACCTCGGATCTGTGCCCCGAGTCCAATTTTGCGGACCGTTTCCAATCAACCTACCAGATTTCGGCCGATTCCGACACTATCGCGGCAAATGACAAAAAATGCCCCTGGAGCTATTTTTCTTTGTCAATTTTCTGTCCAGTACTTCTTCAACATGACACAATTAATAAGGAAATTAAT
>NW_019238625.1:0-1904 GCF_002742605.1 Olea europaea var. sylvestris | reverse complement strand
CCACACATATGCTGCCCCCCCTTCAATTCCTCAGTATACATTTGTCCAAACTTAAATTTACAGCCTACCCCATAATAATATTGAAGCAAAAATAAAAATACACTAAATGGGTCAAACAATTCGCAGCTTGTGACTAAAATCAGCAAGAACCCTTCGTACCATAACTTTCAACAATCTTGAAGCTAATTATAAGTACAGAAAAATAAATCCTCAAAGAATATCACATCAATACTTGATAACCATATAATAGATTAGCAGATTCATCAATACTTGAAACACCATAATGAACACTATAATTTAAGAACAAGAGATCATCAAGCTAAGAAGGAGAAAAGGACTAACAAGTTAAGATAGAGAGGCAGAGTATTATAAGCTTTATAGGTTAGTCCTTTTAAATTATCACAAGTAAAATTTTTTTGTCGAAATGTCTAATAAAGGTGTTACTTTAAAATTTTAAAATCAACATTTTAACATACCCCATATCAAATTTGCTGGTTGCAATTCATGAATGGAAAAAAAAAAATTAATAATAATAATAATTAACAAGGCAATGTTTAGCTGAAACTAACATAAATTATTTTATTTTATCAATTATTTGACAATTATTAGTAACAATCTCATCATTTATTTTGGCATCAATCATGATTCAGGCCTCTATATTGACTTTTTGTCTTATAAATAGTTTCATTCAGAACTTCGCCGTGAATCGCCAAGATAAATAAATAGGGCAGCAGAATATTGGATCAAGATTAAGAAACAACATACATCAGGAGACAACCCCATGGATTTCATTTCGTCCTTGAAAAAGGAAGCATCTTGCAATCTAGGCCCTTTCATTGTCCCAACTATAAGTGAATGAAATGTATCCCTCTCTGGCTTCACTCCATCCAGCATCATATCATCATACACATCCCTCAACAAACAAGGCCTAGTTTCCCATTCACAAACACACAATTACATCAAAAGTAATTCCACTTAAAAATAAAAATCTAGGATTTGCTTATCCAAATAAGTAATTTAAAAACCGTAGAATCTAAAAATAAATACTTACTGGTGACCTGTGAAGACGAATCCAAAAATAAATACTTCCATACACACATTGATACACAAATATACATATATGCATTTATAGGGGTACCAGAGAGAGTTCTGAGGAGCCTCATGGTGGAATAAGATTAACGGCACTTGGACTCTAATTTTGGTTTTCGGTTCGAGTAAATTTAACCAATAATCACTGAACTTTACACTTGATTATTACTTGCTCACTCATCTTTCACAGATTACTGAATGCTCACTCATCTTTTCATATAATTACTCATTCACCACTCGTCTCTTCAAATAATTGGGCGACTTTTATGGCAAATTTTTGACAACTTCCGACCACAAATAATGTCGAATTTTGATACCGTTGGAAAGCCCACGATATCCTCTTCAATTACCACCCAAAATCTCATTATAACTCCAAGGGATTCGATCAAAAAATTGCCTTAAAGTTGCCCAAAAATTTTGAAAATCTGCCCAGATTTTCAGATTTTTTGGGCGACTTTTAAGGCAATTTTTCGGCAACTTTCGACCATCAAAACTATCGAATTTTGATACCATTGGAAAGCCTACAATGTCCTCTTCAATTACTATCCAAAATTTTCCCATAACTCTAAAGGATTCTGTCGGAATAAACCCACAAAATCGGCATCTTGAAAAGACGAAAATCTGGACAAAATTCGGGATGCTGACTTTGTAGGTTTATTCCGACCGAATCCTTTGGAGTTATCGGGAAATTTTGGGTGGTAATTGAAGAGGATATTGTGGGCTTTCCAATAATATCAAAATTAGATAGTTTTGATGGTCGAAAGTTGCCGAAAAATTACCTTAAAAGTCGCCCAAAAAATCTGAAAATCTGGGCA
>NW_019238624.1:0-1904 GCF_002742605.1 Olea europaea var. sylvestris | reverse complement strand
GGGGGCAATTTAGTCATTTTTCGCGACGGTGTCGGAATGGGCTAAAATTTGACAGGTTGATCGGAAAAAAAAATCGCGCCGGGTGCAATTTCGTCATTTTTTGCAATGGTGTCGGAATGGCCTCAAATTTGACAGGCTGATCGAAAACAAAAATCGCCCGAGGGACAATTTCGTCATTTTTCACGACTGTGTCGGAATGGGCTAAAATTTGACAGGTTGATCGGAAACAAAAATCGCGTCGGGGGCAATTTTGTCATTTCTCGCGATGGTGTCGGAATAGGCTAAAATTTGATAGCTTGATCGGAAACAAAAATCGCGCCGGGGGCAATTTCGTCATTTTTCGCGACTGTGTCGTAATTAACTATAATTTGGCAGGTTGATTGGAACCAAAAACGGCGTCGGGCCAATTTCGTCATTTTTTGCAATGGTGTCGAAATGGGCTCAACTTTAACAGGTTGATAGGAAACAAAAATCGCGCCTGGGGTAATTTCGTCATTTTTCGCGACGGTGTCGGAATGGGCTAAAATTTGACAGGTTGATAGGAAACAAAAATCGCGCCTGGGGTAATTTCGTCATTTTTCGCGACGGTGTCGGAATGGGCTAAAATTTGACAGGTTGATAGGAAACAAAAATCGCGCCTGGGGTAATTTCGTCATTTTTCGCGACGGTGTCGGAATGGGCTAAAATTTGACAGGTTGATAGGAAACAAAAATCGCGCCTGGGGTAATTTCGTCATTTTTCGCGACGGTGTCGGAATGGGCTAAAATTTGACAGGCTGATCGGAAACAAAAACTGCGCGAGGGGCAATTTCGTCATTTTTCGCGACTGTGTCGTAATTAACTATAATTTGGCAGGTTGATTGGAACCAAAAACGGCGTCGGGCCAATTTCGTCATTTTTTGCAATGGTGTCGAAATGGGCTCAACTTTAACAGGTTGATAGGGAACAAAAATCGCGCCGTGGGCAATTTCGTCATTTTTCGCGACGGTGTCGGAATGGGCTAAAATTTGACAGGTTGATAGGAAATAAAAATCGCGCCTGGGGTAATTTCGTCATTTTTCGCGACGGTGTCGGAATGGGCTAAAATTTGACAGGCTGATCGGAAACAAAAACTGCGCGAGGGGCAATTTCGTCATTTTTCGCGACTGTGTCGGAATGGGCTGAAATTTGACAAGTTGATTGGAAACAAAAATCGCGTCGTGGGCAATTTAGTCATTTTTCGCGACGTTGTCGGAATGGGCTAAAATTTGACAGGTTGATCGTAAACAAAAATCGCGTCGGGTGCAATTTCGTCATTTTTTGCAATGGTGTCGGAATGGGCTCAAATTTTACAGGCTGATCGGAAAAAAAAATCGCGCCTGGGGCAATTTCGTCACTTTTCACGACTGTGTCGGAATGGACTAAAATTTGACAGGTTGATCGGAAACAAAAATCGCTTCGGGGGCAATTTCGTCATTTTTCGCGACGGTGTCGGAATGGGCTAAAATTTGACAGTTTGATCGGAAACAAAAATCGCTCCGGGGGCAATTTCGTCATTTTTCGCGACTGTGTCGTAATTGGCTATAATTTGACAGGTTGATCGGAACCAAAAACGGTTTCGCGCCGGGTGCAATTTCGTCATTTTTTGCAATGGTGTCGGAATGGCCTCAAATTTGACAGGCTGATCGGAAACAAAAATCGCGCGAGGGACAATTTCGTCATATTTCACGACTGTGTCGGAATGGGCTAAAATTTGAAAGGTTGATCGGAAACAAAAATCGCGTCGGGGGCAATTTCGTCATTTTTCGCGACTGTGTCGTAATTGGCTATAATTTGGCAGGTCGATCGGAACCAAAAACGGCGTCGGGCCAATTTCGTCATTTTTTGCAATGGTGTCGAAATGGGCTCAACGTTGACAGGTTGATC
>NW_019238623.1:0-1904 GCF_002742605.1 Olea europaea var. sylvestris | reverse complement strand
TTTCGTCAATTTTCGCGACGGTGTCGGAATGGGCTCAAATTTGACTGATTGATCGGAAACAAAAATCGCGCCGGGGACGGTGTCGAAATGGGCTCAAATTTCACTGATTGATCGGAAACAAAAATCGCGCCGGGGGCAATTTCGTCATTTTTCTTGACGGTCTCAGAATGGGCCCAAATTTGGCTGATTCATCGGAAACAAAAATCGCACCGGGATCATTTTCGTCATTTTTCGCGACGGTGTCGGAATGGGCTCAAATTTGACTGATTGATCGGAAACAAAAATCGCGCCGGGGGTAATTTCGTCGTTTTTCGCGACGGTGTTGGAATGGGCCCTAATTTGGCGGATTGATCGGAAACAAAAATGGCGCCAGGGGCAATTTCGTCAATTTTCGCGACGGTGTCGGAATGGGCCCAAATTTGGCTGATTGATCGAAAACAAAAATCGCGCCGGGGACAATTTCGTCAATTTTCGCGTCGGTGTCGGAATGGGCTCAAATTTCACTGATTGATCGGAAACAAAAATCGCGCCGGGGGCAATTTCGTCATTTTTCGCGACGGTCTCGTAATGGGCCCAAATTTGGCTGATTGATCGGAGACAAAAATCGCACCGGGAGCATTTTCGTAATTTTTCGCGACGGTGTCGGAATGGGCTCAAATTTGACTGATTGATAGAAAACAAAAATCGCGCCGGGGGCAATTTCGTCATTTTTCGCGACGGTGTCGGAATCGGCTAAAATTTGACTCATCGATGGGAAACAAAAATTGCGCCGGGTGCAATTTCGTCATTTTTCGCGACGGTGTCGGAATGGGCTCAAATTTGATTGATTGATCAGAAACAAAAATCGCGCCGGGGTAATTTCGTCGTTTTACGCGACGGTGATGGAATGGCCCAAATTTGGCCGATTTATCGGAAACAAAAATCGCGCCGGGGGCAATTTCGTCATTTTTCGCGACGGTGTCGGAATTGGCACAAATTTGACTGATTGATCGGAAACAAAAATCGCGCCGGGGGCAATTTCGTCATTTTTCGCGACGGTGTCCTAATCGGCCCAAATTTGGCTGATTGAACGGAAACAAAAATCGCGCCGAGGGCATTTTCGTCAATTTTCGCGACGGTGTCGGAATGGGCTCAAATTTGACTGATTGATCGGAAACAAAAATCGCGCCTGGGACGATGTCGAAATGGGCTCAAATTTCACTGATTGATCGGAAACAAAAATAGCGTCGGGGGCAATTTCGTCATTTTTCGCGACGGTCTCGGAATGGGCCCAAATTTGGCTGATTCATCGGAAACAAAAATCGCACCGGGATCATTTTCGTCATTTTTCGCGACGGTGTCGGAATGGGCTCAAATTTGACTGATTGATCGGAAACAAAAATCGCGCCGGGGGCAATTTCGTCAATTTTCGCGACGGTTTCGAAATGGGCTCAAATTTGACTGATTGATCGAAAACAAAAATCGCGCCGGGGGTAATTTCGTCATTTTTCGCGACGGTGTTGGAATGGGCCCAAATTTGGCTGATTGATCGGAAACAAAAATCGCGCCGGGGGCAACTTCGTCATTTTTCGCGACGGTATCGGAATGGGCAAAAATTAGACTGATTGATCGGAAATAAAAATCGCGCCGGGGGCAACTTCGTCATTTTTCGCGACGGTGTCGGAATGGGCCCAAATTTGCCTGATTGATCGGAAACAAAAATCGCGCCGAGGGCAATTTCGTCAATTTTCGCGACGGTGTCGGAATGGGCTCAAATTTGACTGATTGATCGGAAACAAAAATCGCGCCGAGGGCAATTTCGTCAATTTTCGCGTCGGTGTAGGAATGGGCTCAAATTTGACTGATTGATCGGAAACAAAAATCGCACCGGGGGCAATTTCGTCAATTTTCGCGACGGTGTCGAA
>NW_019238622.1:0-1904 GCF_002742605.1 Olea europaea var. sylvestris | reverse complement strand
TGGATTGTCGGCGTATAAAGAATTGAGCGTAACTTTTGCACTCGGTGTCCGTTTTGGGCCCGTAAGTCCTTTTTGGAAATGTAACGACCGTTTTGGGTTGAACCCACAACTTCATCGTGATGTAAGAGGGATTTTGACCATTTTTCGAAAGAATGAGGACTTGCATATTTGGAACGCTTGGATTGTCGGCGTACGAAGAATTGAGCGTAACTTTTGTACACGGTGTCCGTTTTGGGACCATAAGTACTTTTTGGAAATGTAGCGACCGTTTTGGATTGAACTCCCAACTTCGTCGTGACGTATGAGGGATTTCGGCCATTTTTCAAAAGAGTGAACACTTGCATATTTGGAACGCTTGGATTGTCGGCGTATAAAGAATTGAGCGTAACTTTTGCACTCGGTGTCCGTTTTGGGCCCGTAAGTCCTTTTTGGAAATGTACGACCGTTTTGGGTTGAACCCACAACTTCATCGTGATGTAAGAGGGATTTTGACCATTTTTCGAAAGAATGAGGACTTGCCTATTTGGAACGCTTGGATTGTCGGCGTACAAAGAATTGGGCGTAACTTTTGTACCCGGTGTCCGTTTTGGGACCGTAAATCCTTTTTGGAAATGTAGCGACCGTTTAGGATTTACCTCACAACTTCTTCGTAACGTATGAGGGATTTCGGCCATTTTTCAAAAGAGTGAGCACTCACATATTTGGAACACTTGAATTGTCGATGTACGAAGAATTGAGCGCAACTTTTGCACCCGGTCTCCGTTTTGGGACCATACGTACTTTTTGGAAATGTAACGACCGTTTTGAGTTGAACTCGCAACTTCATCGTGACGTATGAGGGATTTTGGCCATTTTTTGAAAGTGTGAGCACTTGCGTATTTGGAACGCTCGGATTACCGGCGTACGAAGAATTGAGCGTAACTTTTGCACACAGTGTCCGTTTTAGGACCATAAGTACTTTTTGGAAATGTAGCGACTATTTTGGATTGTAATCACAACTTCATCGTGACGTACGAGGGATTTCGGCCATTTTTCGAAAGAATGAGTACTTGCATATTTGGAACGCTTGGATTGTCGACGTACGAAGAATTGAGCGTAACTTTTGCACACGGTGTCCGTTTTGGGACCATAAGTACTTTTTGGAAATGTAGCGACCGTTTTGGATTGAACTCACCACTTCCACGTGACGTATCAGGGATTTCTGTCATTTTTCGAAAGTTTGAGCACTTACATATTTGGAACGCTTGGATTGTCGGCGTACAAAGAATTCAGCGTAACTTTTACACCCTGTGTCCGTTTTGGGCCCGTAAGTCCTTTTTGGAAATGTAGCGACCGTTTAGGATTTAACACACAACTTCTTCGTGACGTATGAGGGATTTCGACCATTTTTCGAAAGAATGAGCACTTGCATATTTGGAACGCTTGGATTGTCGGCGTACGAAGAATTGAGCGAAACCTTTGCACTCGGTGTACGTTTTAGGCCCGTAAGTCATTTTTGGAAATGTAGCGACTGTTTTGGATTGAACTCACCTCCTCATCGTGACGTATGAGGGATTTCGATCATTTTTCGAAAGTGTGAGCACTTGCATATTTGGAACGCTTGGATTGTCGGCGTACAAAGAATTCAGCGTAACTTTTACACCCTGTGTCCGTTTTGGGCCCGTAAGTCCTTTTTGGAAATGTAGCGACCGTTTAGGATTTAACACACAACTTCTTCGCGACGTATGAGGGATTTCGGCCATTTTTCGAAAGAATGAGCACTTGCATATTTGGAACGCTTAGATTGTCGACGTACGAAGAATTGAGCGAAACCTTTGCACACGGTGTCCGTTTTGGGCCCGTAAGTCCTTTTTGGAAATGTAGCGACCGTTTAGGATTTAACTCACAACTTCTTCGTGACGTAT
>NW_019238621.1:0-1905 GCF_002742605.1 Olea europaea var. sylvestris | reverse complement strand
AAGTTGATGATGATGTCGTGGCCGAATTGAACATCACTTCCTCTCGGCAGAACGAGGATTGGGAAAAACTTAGAGAACGAATTCGTTCAGTGTGGGGTGGGCTGTAATTAAGATATATGATGCCTTTTTCTTTTGTAATTTCGCATTTGATTTTCCCTTTGTAACCTTGTTCATCATTAATGAACATATATGTTAACTTCTTGTGCATTTATTTGACGTTTGTCTTTTAATCGTCAATTTTTCAAGCATTTAACTGCTTTGTGCTAAAAATCTTGCACATTTTCTTTTGATATTTCCACCACTTTTCCCAAGACTTTGGGTTATTTAATTCCATTTACTAGGCAGAATGTGGCTGCTCATATTCTGTCTCTTCATCTTTACCCCCTATAAATGCACGTATGTTTCGCACTTTCCATCTTCCATCTTCATCTTCATTTTCTCCTTCGAAACCAATTTGCTGCCATTGTTTGTCATTCTGACAATTAATCCGAAACCTTTGTCTTTCTATAAAAATGGATTGTTTGGTCCGTCCATTTTACTATTTGCCTTGATGTCACCTTTGGTGAGGTCAGTCCACCCTCTTACTCGACGATCGATCGGGAGATTAGCTTACTTTTAATTGTAGTTTGTAGAGCATCCATTATTTGTATTTTTGCATCTTTGTAATGAACGTTTCATAATAAAGGACTTTATATGAATGTATTTCGCTCTGACCTTATTATCCTTAATCGTTCAACATATTTTGATTATGCTTTTATCTGTTCACATTCCCATAAAGAAGGAACATATTTTTTCAAATATTTGCCGTTAATGAATCTCACGTGTTTGGTGCCATCTAAATCTTCCAAATGATATGCTCCATTGGGCAACACACTGTTTATTTTGTATGGTCCTTCCCAATTGGGTGACCACTTCCCGTACTTTGGATCCTTGCTATCTAAAGGGAGTATCGTCTTCCAAACTAGTTCACTCAGGCTGAACGACTTGGCTATGACTTTTTTATTATAAAACTTAGTCATTCTTTGTTTTTGAACTTGCAATCTATCTAAGACGTCCAACTTTAGTTCGTCCAACTCTAATAAATTTTGAACTAGTGATTTGGTATACTAATCATCGTTCAACTTATGTTGCAAGCACACTCTAATCGATTGCACGTTGATTTTCATAGGCAAAACGGCCTCCTGTCCATAAGCAAGTTGGAAAGGAGTAACTTTGGTACTTGACCGAGGTGATGTTCTATAAGCCCACAAGGCCTTGTTCAGATATTCGTGCCAATTTCTGACATTTTCATCTATCATCTTTCTGATGATGTTTTTTAGAATCTTATTAGAAGATTCTGCTTGTCCGTTGGATTGAGCGTAATATGGTGTGGAGTTTACTAATTTAACCCCAAACTCGCTCAAAAATTTGTTCACTTGATCCCCATTCAAAGATGTTCCGTGATCTACCATCAACGTTTATGGAATTCCAAACCTATAAATAATGTGATCACGGATAAACTTTATGACATTATTTTGGGTGATCTCTTTCAAAGGTACCGCCTCTACCCACTTGGTGAATAGTGGGTTGCAACTATAACAAAAGTATATTTCTTGGACGATGGGGGATAAATCTTCCCTATCAGGTCTATCGCCCAACCCTTGAACAGCCAAGGTTTAATAATAGGTGCCATCTCTCGTGCTGGCGCCCTTTGTATTGGACCATACTTTTGGCATGCTAAACAACTCTTTGCATACTGGACGCATAATTCCCCCATCTTTGGCCAAAAATATCCACTCCTAATAATTAACCATCTCATCATTTGGCCAGCTTGATGAGCTCTACATATCCCTTCGTGCACCTCAGCTATGATCGTCCTGGCTTCTTGCAAACTTACACACTTTAGCAATACACCATCAGAGCGTT
>NW_019238620.1:0-1905 GCF_002742605.1 Olea europaea var. sylvestris | reverse complement strand
TATTAAAGGTCTACTTTTCTTGGGTCCATTTGTTTCCCATTTTTGGGCCATAAAAATGAAAAATTTGATCATTATCTATTACAGCAAGCAATTATATTTGACTTTCTTTCTTTTGTGTGGATCCCGTAACGATTATATTTTTCATTATCTTTCTTGCAAGAATGGAATCAAACGGGGGATAAAGTTGCACAATTTGCTGAAGTTTCATATTCCTTACTTTTCGAGATGAAGAATCCGACACGTTTCGTGTCACTAAAATATTGTAATAAATGAACATAAGTCAACAAAGCCTGGCTGTCCTGCATTTATAAAATTACCATAAAAGCTTGGATAATTGCAATAAAATATGGTTAATGGTTGTAGAGCACGGTGACGAAAGATGCTCATGAATTCAGGTTTTCTGGACTTAATATGGATAATTAAAAGATTATCGATATTAATTGAAACTTTGACAGTCAGGCTGCATAAGAATATAAATAAATTTATATAAATGATAACTGGGTCATGGTTTTTACCCAAATTATGATTTCGAACTTGGAATACAATTGGCTAATTTCTGATTTATGTTTAATTAAGTTATAACGTGAGGTGATGTTAAACATAGATTTTGTAATAGTGATTTTTTGAAGGAAAAAATGTAATTAAAAAATATAAAAAGTTTTGGATTTACGTGTAAAATTATTTTTATTGAAAAAATGTGCAATTGAAAATAAATGTACGAGTTTTTAAAGAATAGGGATCAAACATGGACTAGAATTTATTTTCAAGTGTTCAAATTAGGTTGTGACACAAACATCATAATATGCGTACTTTGTTCACATTCTCCGATGGCTCCTTGATCAATCTCATTTGATTCTTCTTCTTCAACCCAAAAAATAGATGTATGAAAGTATCTATGCATTGATTTGAAACAAAGCTTCTATAAAGCTTTGAAAGAATAATGAATTTGATTGTCAAAAGCTTCCTCTTTGGCTTTTCTTCTTTGCAAGAACAGTAAAGCCCCAAATTTTATTGACCTAAATTTTGAGGTGTTATCGATATCATGCATACTCATACGTGAAGCAGAAATAAAATTAAACGTTTAAAACTCCTAATTTATTTAATACTCAAATACTAAATAATAATAAAAATATGTCACGTAACATAAAACATTCGATGAAAAGATATGGAAACATAAAATGTCCTAACAAAAATATTATTATTATTATTATTATTATTATTATTATTATTATTATTATTATTATTATTATTATTATTATTATTATTATTATTATTATTATTATTATTGTTTCCTAAAAAAATTACTTGGCCGCCCGCTCACCGCTTAGCCACAATCCACGTCGGACTCACTAACCTAAAATGTTAGAATTTGAAGGAGAGAGTAATTCATACTCAATAAGATACGTGCGTCCAAGCAATATAATGACTTTTTAAACATAAGCTTATAAAAACATTCCATACCATCATTTCATCAAGAGCAATCGGAGATCAATCGAATGCTCTAATACATTTCCGTGCAAACAATTGAGAAAACCTTAAGGAGATCTCACATTTCATTTCATTTCATTAAGACCCCCAGGTTAACTAGCATTTCATGAAATAAATTACGTAAAAAAAATTATAATATTGTAAGGAAAAATCAACTTGCACATGATATCCTACCTTGATTGATAAGGAGAATTGTTAGAAGAAAAATTAGTAATTCACGTTGCAAAATTTTCTCCTAGGTATTGCTGCTATCACTGTATGTGCATCTAAATCTTCCAAGGTTAATAATCAGAATCTTGTACTGTATTTAAGGTTGAAATGGAATATTTGAGGCCTAAAATCTATCAAAAAGCCGTGTGTTAAAGCGTGTTTCACCCCATAAGACGTCTGAATCCCGAAATCCATTCAATCAAGACT
>NW_019238619.1:0-1905 GCF_002742605.1 Olea europaea var. sylvestris | reverse complement strand
TTGTTCATTTTTGGCAAATTGCTAGTTTAATTCGATTGGAATCGAGCCAATGAAAAGTGGTTTTCGATTTCATGATAACTTCGGGGTTTGTTCATTTTTGGTGAATTACTAGTCTAATTCGATTGGACTAGAGCCAATGAAAATTGGTTTTTGATTTCGTGATAACATCGGGTTTGCTTGTCTTTGACAAATTGCTAGTCTAATTCGATTGAAATTGAGCCAATGAAAAGCGATTATTGATTTCATGATAACTTCAGGTTTGTTAATTTTTGGCAAAATACTAGTCCAACTCGATTGGAATCGAGCCAATGAAAAGTGGTTTTCGATTTCATGATAACATCGGGTTTGTTCGTCTTTGGCAAATTGCTAGTCTAATTCGATTGGAAACGAGCCAATGAAAAGTGGTTTTTGATTTCATGATAACATCGGGTTTGTTCATTTTTGGCAAATTGATATTCTAATTCGATTGGAACCGAGCCAATGAAAAGTGGTTCTCGATTTCATGATAACTTCGGTTTTGATCATTTTTGGCTCATTACTAGTCTAATTCGATTGGAATCGAGCCAATGAAAAGAGGTTTTGATTTCAGTATAATTTCGGGTTTGTTTGTTTTTGGCGAATTGCTAGTTTAATTTGATTGGAATCTACCCAATGAAAAGTGGCTTTTCGATTTAATGATAACATTGGGTTTATTCATCTCTGGGAAATTTCTAGTCTAATTCGATTGGAATCGAAACAATGAAAAGTGGTTTTCGATTTCAAGATAACGTCGAGTTTGTTTGTCTTTGACAAATTACTTGTCTGATTCAATTGGAATCGAGCGAATGAAAAGTGGTTCTTGATTTCCTGACAACTTAGGGTTTGTTCATTTTTTGCGAAATACTAGTCTAATTCGATTGGAATCGAGCCAATGAAAAGTGATTTTTGATCTCATGATAACTTCGAATTTGATTATTTTCAGAAATTGCTAGTCTAATTTGATTGTAACCGAGCTAATGAAAAGTGGTTTTTGATTTCATGATAACTTTGGGTTTGATCATTTTCGGCAAATCGCCAGATTAATTCGATTGGAATCGAGCCAATGAAAAGTCGCTTTTGATTTCATGATAACTTCGGGTTTGTTCGTTTTCGGCTAATTGCTAGTCTAATTCGATTGGAATCGAGCTAATGAAAAGTGGTTTTATATTTCATGATAACTTCGGGTTTGATCATTTTTGGCGAATTGCTAGTCTAGTTAGATTCGAATTGAGCCAATGAAAAGTGGTTTTGATTTCGTGATAACTTCGAGTTTGTTCGTTTTTGGCGAATTGCCAGTCTAATTGGATTGGAATCGAGGCACTAAAAAGTGGCTTTCGATTACATGATAACTTCGGGTTTGTTCATTTTTGGATAAATGCTAGTCTAATTCAATTGGAATCGAGCCAATGAAAAGTGGTTTTTGATTTCATGATAACATCGGGTTTGTTCGTTTTTGACAAATTATTAGTCTAATTCGACTGGAATCGAGCCGATAAAAAGTGGTTTTTTATTTCATGACAACTTCATGTTTGTTCATTTTTTGCGAAATACTAGTCTAATTCGATTGGAATTGAGCCAATGAAAAGTTGTTTTTGATTTCATGATAACTTCGAGTTTGATCATTTTCAGCAAACTGCTAGCCTAATTCGATTGGAACCGAGCCGACAAAAAGTGGTTTTGATTTCATGATAACTTCGGGTTTGTTCATTTTTGGCGAATTACCAGTCTAATTAGATTGGGATCGAGCCACGAAAAAGTTGCATTTGATTCATGATAACTTAGGGTCTGTTTATTTTTGGAGAAATGCTAGTCTAATTCGATTGGAATCGAGCCAATGAAAAGTGGTTTTTGATTTCACGATAACTTCGGGTTTGTTCGTTTTTGGCG
>NW_019238618.1:0-1905 GCF_002742605.1 Olea europaea var. sylvestris | reverse complement strand
GGTCTCGATGCGACTCATTAATGATGGTTACACCCTTTTGTCTAAAGAATATGTCATCATGAACTTTAAATTTGAAAATGAGTATGCTAATATGCTAATTTGGCAAGGGGATTATTCCGTGGGAATTAACAAAGGTGTACTAAACGGAATTGTTCTAAACCAATATGTCAACGACCAATTGCCTGTAGAAAGTCGTCCATGGGTAGGGTGTAACTACTTATTAATTCCATGCTCATATCCGGAGAATACTTGGTACCTTTTTTTAGTTAATATTCCGGAGTGAAAATTTCAGATATATGACTGCAGTCATAATGAGCATACACCTAATCAAGTGAAGGTACATGCGAATGCAACACTTACAATGGTCAATTTTTTACTGCTCGACAAAAATTTTGCTGTGAGACGAGATATAAGGAAACATAGAAATAAAAATCTGAAGTAAGAGATCATACCACACCTACCCTATGCAAACAATGGGTAAATACTGAAAAAATTTCTTATTTACTATAGCGTATAATTATTCGTACATAATAATTTAGTACAACATACAATATTTCTTTTACAGGCTAAATTGTGGAGTCTTTGTGCTTAAATATATAGAATGCTTTGTTCTGGAGCATCCATTGGAATTCGTTTCACCAGATAGGATGACTATATATAGACGAAAAATTACAATTGATATTTGTAATAATAAATATTTTCTTCATCCCCGTTCGTCTCCTTGATTGTAATGAAGTAATATAATTCGCCTGATTGTAACGGAGTATTTCAATGACTAATCAGAATATACTCTATTAAAATGTTACATAATTTTGGTAGCTGTGTATAACTTGTCAATATTTTGAGATTACCAAATATTCATGTTAAAATTATGTAACGAAAAGTAAAAAAATCGTAAAAAGAAGAAGAATTCATATCTAGACAGGATATCATACCTAAAATTTTCTTCCATAATTTGTCCTTTTGATGGAATTATAAGTTCAGAATTGTGTGGATTACTGAATTTGTTTGTAATTATAATTATGTCAACTTAATTTCAAAATTGTATAACAATTGTTTTCTATTTTTGCCTGCAATTATTTTAGTTTGTTCTTTAATTTGTTTAATTCGTTGAATCTTTTAGTTTTTGTTCTTTATTAAATATTGAATTGAATTATTAAATATTGAATTGGATGAAGTGAAGCCACACGTGAAAATGGAAAAATATCGCAGTTGAGGTGATAGTTGCAGTGAAAAGACGTGTGAAAATGGTTAAATGATTATTAAATATTGTTTCCCATCTATCTTACATGCTTTGAATGTGACAGAGAACTCTTTCTCCACATTTTCACATTATCAACTATTGAACATTTCTTATTATTTTATTAGTAATAATTTTTTTTTTCAAAATATTTTTTTATGTAAAAGTTATTCTAAACAGTTACTTATAACTAAAAAGACCATTTCATATTATTCAAAAGCAAAACGAACTTATAATTATAAAAATTACTTAGAAGTAAAGAAATATAAACTTCAAGACTTTTAAGTATAAATATTTAGATATAGTTAGTTTAGTAAATTAAATATTAATAAAAAGATTATACTATTTAGAATGTAAAAAGTTACTTATTAATAAAAGAAGCACTTAAAGTTATTTAACATTAATAAAAAAAACTTATATAATTATAAAAGCTATTTATAGTTTAAAAAAAATGTTTTGATGGTACGTGCTTCAATAAAAATATGTATAGAAACAATATATATTAAGTAGGTGGTCAGGTGCTTCAGTAAGTTTTTTTTCTGTAATACTTGTTTTTGGGAAAAGTGAGATCAGTTATTTTCGGTAAAAATGTGTCTACTTTTGCAATCCGTGAACCTGTTTCAATAATAATTTGCCTATTTCCACTATCCATGAACCTCCTGTCA
>NW_019238617.1:0-1905 GCF_002742605.1 Olea europaea var. sylvestris | reverse complement strand
TCAACCTGCTAAATTTCGGCCCATTCCGACACTGTCGCGACAAATGACGAAATTGTCCCCGACGCGATTTTTGTTTCCAATCAACCTGCCAAATTTCAGCCCATTCTGACACCGTCGCAAAAAATGACGAAATTGCCCCTGGACTGGTTTTTGTTTCCGATCAACCTGTCAAATTTTAGCCCATTCCGACACCGTCGCGACAAATGACAAAATCTCCACCGACACGATTTTCGTTTCCATTCAACCTGCCAAATTTTAGCCCATTCCAACACCGCCGCAACAAATGACGAAATTGCCCCTGGCGGGATTTTTGATTCCAATCAACCTGCAAAATTTCAACCCATTCTGACACCGTCGCGACAAATGAAAAAATTTTCCACGGCGCAATTTTTGTTTCCGATCAACGGGCCAAATTTCATCCCATTCTGACACCGCCGCGAAAAATTACGAAATTGCCCTTGGCATGGTTTTTGTTCCCGATCAACTAGTCAAATTATAGCCCATTCAGGCACCGTCGCGACAAATGACGAAATTGCTCTTGGCGCGATTTTTGTTTCCAATAAACCTACAAAATTTCAGCCCATTCTGACAACGTCGTGAAAAATGACGATATTTCCCCTGGCGCGATTTTTGATTCCAATCAACCTGCCAAATTTCAGCCCATTCTGACACCGTCCAAATGACAAAATTACCCACGGCGCAATTTTTGTTTCCGATCAACAGGCCAAATTTCATCCCATTCTGATACCGTCGCAAAAAATTACGAAATTGCCCCTGGCGTGGTTTTTGTTTCCGATCAACCAGTCAAATTATAGCCCATTCTAGCACCGTCGCGACAAATGACGAAATTTCTCTTGGTACGATTTTCGTTTCCAATCAACCTGCCAAATTTCAGCCCATCCTAACAACGTCGTGAAAAATGACGAAATTGACCCTGGCGCAGATTTCGTTTCCAATCAACCTGTCAAATTTTAGCCCATTCCGACACCGTTGCGATAAATAACAAAATTGCCCATGTCGCAATTTTTGTTTCCAATCAACCTGCCAAAATTTAAGCCCATTCTGACACCGTCGTGACAAATGATGAAATTGCCATTTGCACGATTTTTGTTTCCGATCAACCTGTCAAATTTTAGCCCATTCCGACATCGTCGCGACAAATGACAATATTGCCCTTGGCGTGATATTTCTTTCCAATAAACTTGCCAAATTTCAGCCCATTCTAACACCGTCATGAAAAATGACGAAATTGCCCCTGGCGCAGTTTTGGTTTCCGATCAACCTGTCAAATTTTAGCCCATTCCGACACCGTCGTGACAAATGACAAAATTGTCCCCGGCGCGATTTTTGTTGCCAATCAACTTACCAAATTTCAGCCCATTCCGACACCGTCGCGACGAACGACGAAATTTCCCCTGGCGCAATTTTTGTTTCCGGTCAACTTGTCAAGTTTTAGCCCATTCCGACACCGTCGCGAAGGATGAAAAAATTGCCCCCGACACGATTTTTGTTTCGAATCAACCTGCCAAATTTTCGTCTATTCCGACACAGTCGTGACAAATGACGAAATTGCCCCTAGCACAATTTTTGTTTCCAATCAACCTACCAAATTTCAGCCCATTCTGAAACCGTTGCGAAAAATGACGATATTGCCCCTGGCGTGGTTTTTGTTTCCGATCAATTTGTCAAATTTCAGCCCATTCCGACACTGTTGCGACAAGTAACAATATTGCCCCTGGCGTAATTTTTGTTTCCAATCGTCCAGTCAAATTTCGGCCCATTTGGACACCGTCGTGACAAACAACGAAATTGCACCTGGCGTGATTTTTGTTTCCAATCAACCTGCCAAATTTCAGCCAACGCCGACACCATCGCGACAAGTGATGAAATTGCCCTTGGCGCGAC
>NW_019238616.1:0-1905 GCF_002742605.1 Olea europaea var. sylvestris | reverse complement strand
CCAATCGATTTAGACTAGCAATTCGCCAAAAATGAACAAACCCGAAGTTATCGTGAAATGAAAAACCAATTTTCTTTAGCTCGGTTCCAATCGAATTGGACTAGCAATTCGTGAAAATTGAACAAACCTGAAGTTATCATGAAATAAAAAACCACTTTTCTTTGGCTTGATTCCAATCGAATTAGACAAGCGACTTGCCAAAACCGAACAAACTCGAAGTTATCACGAAATGAAAAACCATTTTTCATTGGCTCGATTCCAATCGAATTAGACTAGCAATTTGCCAAAAACGAACAAACCCGAAGCTATCGTGAAATCAAAATCAACTTTTCATTGGCTCGATTCCAATCGATTTACAATAGAAATTCGCCAAAAAGTGAACAAACCCCAAGTTATGATGAAATGAAAAACCACTTTTCATCGGCTCAAATCCAATCGAATTAGACTAGCAATTTGCCAAAAACAAACAAACCCGAAGTTATCGTGAAATCAAAATCAACTTTTCATTGGCTCAATTCCAATCGATTTAGACTAGCAATTCGCTAAAAATGAACAAACCCGAAGTTATCATGAAATGAAAAACCACTATCCTTTGGCTCGATTCCAATCGAATTAGACTTGCAATTCGCTAAAAACGAACAAACCCAAAGTTGTCATGAAATCAAAAGCTACTTTTCATTGGCTCGATTCCAATTGAATTGGACTAGCAATTCGCCGAAAATGAACAAACCCGAAGTTATTATGAATTCAAAATCACATTTTCATTAGCTCGATTCCAATCGATTTACACTAGCAATTCGCCAAAAATGAACAAACCCGAAGTTATCTTGAAATGAAAGACCAATTTTCTTTAGCTCGATTCCAATCGAATTAGACTAGCAATTCGTCAAAAACGAACAAACTCGAAGTTAACAAGAAATGAAAAACCACTTTTCTTTGGCTCCATTCCAATCAAATTAGACTAGCAATTCGCCAAAAATGAACAAACCCAAATTTATCATGAATCAAAATCAACTTTTCAGTAGCTCGATTCCAATTGATTTAGACTAGCAATTCGCCAAAATGAACAAACCCGAAGTTATCATGAAATGAAAAACCACTATTCTTTGGCTTGATTCCAATCGAATTAGACTAGAAATTCGCCAAAAACGAACAAATCCAAAGTTATCATGAAATCAAAAGCCACTTTTTGTTGGCTCAATTCCAATCGAATTGGACTAGCAATTCGCCAAAAACGAACAAACCCGAATTTATCATAAAATGAAAAATCATTTTTCAATGGCTCGATTCCAATCGAATTAGACTAGCAATTCGCCAAAAACGAACAAACCCAAAGTTATCATGAAATTAAAAACCATGTTTCATTGGCTCGATTCCAATCGAATTGGACTGTCAATCCGCCAAAAATGAACAAACTCGAAGTTATCATGAAACGAAAAACCAATTTTCATTGGCTCGATTCCAATCGAATTAAACTAGCAATTCGCCAAAAACGAACAAACCCGAATTTATCGTGTAATCAAAATCAACATTTCATAGGCTCGATTCCAATCAATTTACACTGGCAATTCGCCAAAAACGAACAAACCCGAAGTTATCATGAATTCAAAATCATCTTTTCATTAGCTCAATTCCAATCGATTTAGACTACCAATTCGCCAAAAACGAACAAACCTGAAGTTATCATGAAACGAAAAACCACTTTTCTTTAGCTCGATTCCAATCGAATTAGACTAGCAATTCGTAAAAAATGAACAAACCCGAAGTTATCATGAAATGAAAAACCACTTTTCTTTGGCTCCATTCCAATCAAATTAGACTTGCAATTCGCCAAAAATGAACAAACCCGAAGTTATCATGAAATCAAAATCTACTTTTCATTAGCTCCATTCCAATCGATTTAGA
>NW_019238615.1:0-1905 GCF_002742605.1 Olea europaea var. sylvestris | reverse complement strand
TTATTATGTCAGGTTGAAGAAGTGCTGGTAGAAAATTAAAAAAGAAAAACCGTACCGAAGGCAATTTTCTCATTTTTTGCGACAGTGTCGTAATGGGCCGAAATTTGGCAGGTTGATTGGAAACAGCCATGAAATTGGACTTGAGGCACAGACCCGGGATCACGGGATTTTAGCCAAATTCCTTCGTTTAGGCCTCCGAATAATTAATTCCAGTATTATGTATATCAGATTGAAGAAGTGCTAGACTGAAAATTAACAAAGAAAAATCGGACCAGAGGTAATTTTGTCATTTGTCGCATCGATGTCGGAATGGGCCGAAATTCGGCAGGTTGATTGGAAGCGGTCCGCGAAATCAAACTCAGGGCATAAACCCGGGATCACGAGATTTTAGCCAAATTTCTTCGTTTGGTCCTCCGAATAATTAACTTTCGTATTAATTATGTCAGGTTGAAGACGTGCCGGACAGAAAATTAGCAAAGCAAAACTGCATGAGGGGTAATTTTATCATTTGTCAGTACGGTGTCGGAATGGGCTGAAATTTGGCAGGTTGATCGGAAACGGCTTGCGAAATTGGACCTGGGGCACAGACCCGAGATCACGGGACTTCAGCCAAATTCCTTAGTTTGGGCCTCCGAATGATTAATTTCAGTATTTATTATGTCAGGTTGAAGAAGTGCTGGACAGAAAATTAACAAAGGAAAATCAGACCAGGGGCAACTTTGTCATTTGTCGCGATGGTGTCGGAATGTGCTGAAATACGACAGATTGACTGGAAGTGGCCCACGAAATTGGAAGATCATAGGACAACTAGCTTTGGAGTTTGAAGAAGTGTTGGACTGAAAATTACGAAAGAAAAACCGCACCAGGGGCAATTTTGTCATTTGTCGCGACGGTGTCGAAATGAGCTGAAATATGGCACGTTGATTAGAAATGGCCCAAGAAATTTGACTCGGAGTGGAGTCTCGAGATCATAGGACAACTAGCTTTAGAGTTTGAAGAAGTGTTGGACATAAAATTAACAAAGAAAAACCGCACCAAGGGCAATTTTGTCATTTGTCGCGATGGTGTCGAAATGGGTTGAAATTTGGTTGGTTGATTGGAAACGGCCCGAGAAATTGGACTCGGGGCGGAGTCCCAAGATCATAGGACAGCTAGCTTTGGAGTTTGAAGAAGTGTTGGACAGAAAATTAACAAAGAAAAACCGCACCAGGGGAAATTTTGTCATTCATCGCGACAGTATCGGAATGAGCTGAAATTTGGTAGGTTGATTGGAAACGGGCCGCTCTCGAGTTCATAGGACGATTAGCTTTGGAGTTTGAAGAAGTGTTGGACAGAAAATTAATAAAGAAAAACCGCACCAGGGGCAATTTTGTCATTTGTCGTGACGGTGTCGGAATGAGCTGAAATTTGGCAGGTTGATTGGAATCAGGCTGAGAAATTGGACTCAGGGGGAGTCCTGAGATCATAGGACAACTAGCTTTGGAGTTTGAAGAAGTGTTGGACAGAAAATTAACAAAGAAAAACCGCACCTTGGGCAATTTTGTCATTAGTTACGACGATGTTGGAATGGGCTAAAATTTGACAGGTTGATTGGAAAGGGCCCTAGAAATTGGTCTCGGGGTGGAGACCTAAGATCATAGTACAACTATCTTTGAAGTTTGAAGAAGTGTTGGACTGAAAATTAACAAAGAAAAACCACACCAGAGGCAACTTTGTAATTTGTCGCGACGGTGTCGGAATGGGTTGAAGTTTGGCAGGTTGATTGGAAACGGGCCGAGAGATTGGACTAGAGTCGGAGTCTTAAGATCATAGGACAACTAGCTTTGGAGTTTGAAGAAGTGTTGGACTGAAAATTAACAAAGAAAAACCGCACCAGGGGCAATTTTGTCATTTGTTGCGATGGTG
>NW_019238614.1:0-1905 GCF_002742605.1 Olea europaea var. sylvestris | reverse complement strand
GTGCGGTTTTTCTTTGTTAATTTTCTGTCCAGCACTTCTTCAACCTGACATAATCAATACGGAAATTAATTATTCGAAGGCCGAAACGAAGAAATTTGGCTAAAATCCCATGAACCCGGGTCTATGCCCCGAGTCCAATTTCGCGGGACGAATCAACCTGCCAAATTTCGGCTCATTCCGACAACGTCGCGACAAATGACAAAATTACCCATGGTGCGGTTTTTATTTGTTAATTTTCTGTCCCGCACTTCTTCAACCTGACGTAATTAATAAGGAAATTAATTATTCGAAGGCCCAAACGAAGGAATTTGGCTAAAATCTCGAGATCCCGGGTCTGTGCCCCGATTCCAATTTCGTGGGCCGTTTCCAGTTAACCTGCCAAATTTCGGCCCATTCCAACACTGTCGCTACAAATGACAAAATTACCCATGGTGCAATTTTTCTTTGTTAATTTTTGTCTAGCACTTCTTCAACCGGACATAATGAATACGGAAATTAATTATTCCGATGCCCAAATGAAGGAATTTGGCTCGAATCCTGTGATCCCGGGTCTATGCCCCGAGTCCAAATTCGCGGGCCGTTCCCAATCAACCTGCCAAATTTTGGCCCATTCCGACTCCGACGCTACAAATGACAAATATGCCTTTTGTCCGATTTTTCTTTTTTAATTTTCTGTCCAGCACTTCTTCAACCTGACATAATTAATACGGAAATTAATTATTTGGAGGCCCAAACGAAAGAATTTTGCTAAAATCCCGTGATCTCGGATCAGTGCGCCGAGTCCAATTTTGCGGGCCATTTCCAATCAACCTGCCAAATTTTGACCCCTTCCGACACCATCGTGACAAATGACAAAATTATGCCTGGTGCGATTTTTCTTTGTTAATTTTCTGTCCGGCACTTCTCCGACCTCACATAATTAATACGGAAATTAATTATTCGGAGGCCCAAAAAATGAGTTTGGCTAAAATCCCGTGATCCTGGGTATGTGCCCCGAGTCCAATTTCGTGGGCTGTTTCCAATCAACCTGCCAAATTTCGGCCCATTCCGACACCGTCGTGACAAATGACAAAATTACCCATGGTCCGATTTTTCTTTGTTAATTTTCTCTCTAGCACTTCTTCAACCTAACTAATTAATATGGAAATTAATTATTCGGAGGCCCAAACGAAGGAATTAGGCTAAAATACCTTGATTCCGGGTCTGTGCCCCGAGTTCAATTTTGCGGGCCATTTCTAAACAATCTGCCAAATTTCGGCTCATTCCGAAACCGTCGCGACAAATGACAAAATTTCCCCTGGTACGGTTTTTCTTTGTTAATTTTCTGTCGAGCACTTCTTCAGCCTGACATAATTAATTCGAAAATTAATTATTCGAAGGCCCAAACAAAGGAATTTGGCTAAAATCCCGTGATCCCGGGTCTGTGCCCCGAGTTCAATTTCGCAGGCCTTTTCCAATCAACCTACCAAATTTCGGCCCATTTCGACACCGTCGCAACAAATGACAAAATTTTCTCTGGTGCAGTTTTTCTTTGTTAATTTTCTGTCCAGCACTTTTTCAACCTGACATAATTAATACGGAAATTAATTATCCGGAGGCCCAGACGAAGGAATTTGGCTAAAATCCCATGACCCCGGGTCTGTGCCCCGAGTCCAATTTCGCGAACCATCTCCAATCAACCTGCCAAATTTCGGCCCACTCCGACACTGTCGTGACAAATGATAAAATTGTCCCTGTTGCGGTTTTTGTTTTTAATTTTCTGTGCAGTGCTTCTTCAGCCTGACAAATTAATACGAAAATTAATTATTCGGAGGCCCAAATGAAGGAATTAGGCTAAAATACCTTGATGCCGGGTCTATGCCCCGAGTTCAATTTTGCAGGCCATTTCTAAACAACCTGCCAAAT
>NW_019238613.1:0-1905 GCF_002742605.1 Olea europaea var. sylvestris | reverse complement strand
ATATTATTAATGGGAAACGACATCCCAATGCTTCAATCGGTAAAATTATGGTTGTCAAAGAATTTCTCCATGAAAGATATGGGCGAAGCAGCGTATATCTTGGGAATCAAGATCTATAGAGATAGATCTAAAATATTACTAGGCTTATCTCAATCTTCGTACATAGATAAAATCTTGAGAAGATTTAATATGGAAGAGTCTAAAAGAGGATTATGCCCCATGTCACATGGGATTTACCTCTCAAGAGATATGTGTCCTAAAACACATGATGAAAGGAGTCGCATGGACAAGATTCCTTATGCTTCGGCAATAGGATCTATCATGTATGCGATGTTATGTACAAGACCAGATGTTTCATATGCTCTAAGTGTTACGAGGTTTCAAGCAAACCCTGGTGAGAAACACTGGATAGCGGTTAAGAACATTCTTAAGTACTTGAGAAGGACTAAAGATGTGTTCTTGATCTATGGAGGAAATGAACTAAAAATTCAGGGGTATACTGATGCTAGTTTTCAAACTGATAAAGATGATAGCAAGTCTCAGTCAGGATATATGTTTACTCTCAACAATGGGACGGTTAGTTGGAAAAGTTCCAAACAGGAAACAACCGCTGATTCAACAACAGAAGCTGAGTACATAGCTGCTTCTGAAGCAGCAAAGGAAGCTGTGTGGATCAAGAAGTTCATTAATGAACTTGGAGTCGTTCCTAGCATTGTTGATCCCATACCTTTGTATTGTGATATGGGATCAACAATGGAGCCATCGCGCAAACGAAGGAACCGAGGTCTCATCAACGATCCAAACATGTGCTAAGGCGATATCATCTCATCAGGGAGATTAAACAAAGGAATGACGTAACAATAGAGCGAGTTCCCACAGATGATAATATTGCAGATCCACTGACAAAGCCGTTGTCACAACAGAAACATGATCGTCATGTGGATGCTTATGGTATTAGATACGTGAGTGATTGGATCTAGTGCAAGTGGGAGTTTGTAAGTGTTATGCCCTAGATCCAATTGATTTAGGTTGTAAACGCTTTTAATATACTTAATGCATTTGATTTTGGCGAGATCTATTATTTATTTAAATTAATTTTGTGATAAATAATATTAAATAATAGAATCCGAAAATTCAATTTTTAGGTAATCTGTTAATCACAAGGAGTTGTGATTGTGAGATACAAATTACATATAATTGGATCTTGAATAAACCATGGTCTTAAGTAATAACGAGATACGGATATCGTTAATACAGTTAGACCATCACGTGTGGCATTTATTACTTGTGAAGTAAGTAGCTGATCTCACGAGCTAAAGTGTGGTGACACTTAAATGAACACGTGAATGTTTTGTTATAGAACAAAACATTGGAGACCCACTAAGAGATTCCACATAGATAACTATCTGAGTGTCAATGGCTAATCTCTAACGTTCGGTAGTGGGATTGGTCCTTTGACTTGAGGTCGTCATGGTACCTTATATGAGGATAGTAATACTTTGACGGTGTTGGATGTTGCTCTGAAAGGGGCCGCTAATACGACATCGTTCGGGTGCGTCAAAAATCGTATGAAGGTTGTGATTGATCAATAAAGGATTCGTCACTCTTAGATAGTAGGAGATTATGATCTGCGTTTTCATTCAATTAAGTCGATGATGAGATCCTTGGCCAAGGTGTACTCATAAGTCGAAAAGGAGTTTTCGATTTATATTGACTTAATAGTGGAGTGAAAGATATGACCAATGATCAAGATTGACACAATTCCATATCTCGTAATTGATCGAATCATATTGACGAAGGGATAATAGTTTTGCGGTAAACAAACGAATTTGATTTTGTCATACCACGTGACATTTCCCGTCACATGTATTGCCCTGACACATTGCTAGATATCAATCAGGGACG
>NW_019238612.1:0-1905 GCF_002742605.1 Olea europaea var. sylvestris | reverse complement strand
TTTGTATACGGCGTCCGTTTTGGGCCCATAAGTATTTTTCGGAAATGTAGCGACCGTTTTGGATTGAACTCACTACTTCGTCACGACGTATGCAGGATTTTAGCCATTTTTCGAAAGAATGAGCACTTGCATATTTCGAATGCTTGGATTGTCGGCGTTAAAAGAATTGAGCGGTACTTTTGCATACGGTGTCCGTTTTGGGCCCAGAAGTAATTTTTGGAAATGTAGCGACCGTTTTGGATAGAACTCACCACTTCATCGTGACGTACGAGGAATTTTCCCCATTTTTCAAAAGAATGTGGACTTTCATATTTGGAACGCTTGGATTGTCGGCGTTCGAAGAATTTAACGTAACTTTTGCATACGGCGTCCGTTTTCGGCCCATAAGTACTTTTCGGAAACGTAGCGACCGTTTTGGATTGAACACACAACTTCGTCGTGACGTATGTGGGATTTCAGGCATTTTTCGAAAGAATGAGCACTTGCATATTTGGAACGCTTGGATTGTCGGCGTTCAAAGAATTGAGCGTAACTTTTGCATACGGTGTCTTTTTTGGGCGCATAAGTAATTTTTGGAAATGTAGCGACCGTTTTGGATAGAACTCACCGCTTCATCGTGACGTATGAGGGATCTTGCCCATTTTTCGAAAGAATGTGCACTTGCATATTTGGAACGCTTGGATTGTCGGCGCTCGAAGAATTGAGCGTAACTTTTGCATACGGCGTCCGTTTTGGGCCCATAAGTACTTTTCGGAAATGTTGCGACTGTTTTGGATTGAACTCACAACTTCATCGTGACGCATGCAGGATTTCAGCCTTTTTTCGAAAGAATGAGCACTTGCATATTTGGAATGCTTGGATTGTCGGCGTTCAAAGAATTGAGCGGTACTTTTGCATACGGTGTCCGTTTTGGGCCCAGAAGTAATTTTTGGAAATGTAGCGACCGTTTTGGATAGAACTCACCGCTTCATCGTGACGTATGAGGGATTTTACCCATTTTTCGAAAGAATGTGCACTTGCATATTTGGAACACTTGGATTGTCGGCGTTCGAAGAATTGACCGTAACTTTTGCATACGGCGTCCGTTTTGGGCCCATAAGTACTTTTCGGAAATGTAGCGACCGTTTTGGATTGAACTCACAACTTCGTCGTGACGTATGTGGGATTTCAGGCATTTTTCGAAAGAATGAGCCCTTGCATATTTGGAACGCTTGGATTGTCGGCGTTCAAAGAATTGAGCGGTACTTTTGCATACGGTGTCCGTTTTGGGCCCAGAAGTAATTTTTGGAAATGTAGCGACCGTTTTGGATAGAACTCACCGCTTCATCGTGACGTATGAGGGATTTTACCCATTTTTCGAAAGAATGTGCACTTGCATATTTGGAACACTTGGATTGTCGGCGTTCGAAGAATTGAGCGTAACTTTTGCATACGGCGTCCGTTTTGGGCCCATAAGTACTTTTCGGAAATGTAGGGACTGTTTTGGATTGAACTCACAACTTCATCGTGACGTATACAGGATTTCAGCCTTTTTTCGAAAGAATGAACACTTGCATATTTGGAATGCTTGGATTGTCGGCGTTCAAAGAATTGAGCGGTAATTTTGCATACGGTGTCCGTTTTGGGCCCAGAAGTAATTTTTGGAAATGTAGCGACCGTTTTGGATAGAACTCACCACTTCATCGTGACGTACGAGGGATTTTTTCCATTTTTCAAAAGAATGTGGACTTTCATATTTGGAACGCTTGGATTGTCGGCGTTCGAAGAATTGAACGTAACTTTTGCATACGGCGTCCGTTTTGGTCCCATAAGTACTTTTCAAAAACGTAGCGACCGTTTTGGATTGAACTCACAACTTCGTCGTGACGTATGTGGGATTTCAGGCATTTTTCGAAAGAATGAGCA
>NW_019238611.1:0-1905 GCF_002742605.1 Olea europaea var. sylvestris | reverse complement strand
TACTTCACGAACTCTCTCTCGATGTAATTGCTTCAACAGAGTATTGTACGATACTCCTCTTCTTCTTCTTTCTGCTTCCAGATTGATTTCTTCTTCGATGTCTGTCATACCATCATCTTCTTCACCATTGTAGGCCTCTCTTGAAATTTAGCCTTCTTCATATTCTAGCATGCATGCTTCCTCTTCGTTATCCTCTTTTTCTTCTTCTCCCTTCTCTTTATTCTTGAACTCATTGGCTAGTAAATAGTTATTAGCCACGACAGGAGGTCACGTACCAAACTGTTTCTCCATCCTTTCTGTCTCGCTCAAACTTCGACCTCCCAGAAAAAGTCTCTGGCAATTTTTCCATAGGTTCGCCTGTACCAGCCTCTTCACTGTGTTTGAGAACATTCTGATTGGCTACTTCGAGTAGTCTAGGTGCCTTAGGACGTAGCATTTCCTATTGTTGCCTCATCATTCGCCCGTAGTTTCGTTGAAAATGCCTTTGTTGGGTTCTAGTCATCTCGTTGAAAGGTATCGCCCTTCCAGCCTTGTACTAGAACGAATGCCATACATTTGGTTAGCAAGGTTGCGGTCTGAATGTTCTACCATTATTTACTGGCCTGAACTGCCTCTCAAAAGGCGATCCCTTATAGAACGATGTACCCTTCCCTCTACCAGGCTGAGCGTTTGGGAAAAAACTAGGGCGATGGTGATGCTGCCATATCCCTGGTTTTTCTGTATTTGCACTCACTTCTTTTTTGCATCTTGCACATAGGATGTCTTCGTCCTTTTTGGGCTCCTTCCCTTTGATACATTCAAACACACTGGGATGTAGTCCAGGATCTTCTTCTCCATCATCTATAACCAACTTGAATTTTGGCAACTTGTTTCTGAAACTAGACGTCACCATGTTCATTCCAAGTGGCTATGGAAAAGGATTTTCATCCACTGCCATCTTCCTCTTATCCTCGAACGTAATTCGTCCTGATTCAATGGCATCCTGTAACACATGGCAAAAAACCAAACAGTTGTTAGTCAAATGTGACCATGCATTATGCCACTCACAATATTTTTTACCCTTAACTTGTTCAGGGCTTGGCAATTTATGCTTATCGCTCAGTTTTATCTGCTTATCCTTATATAATTTATCAAATATAAGGTCAGCTTTGGTTACATCGAACGAGAACGCTCTAGCCTTTATGTTTTCATCTTTTATAGACTCAACCTTGCCTGACGGTCTAGGCTTAGCCATTATAGGACAAGTATATGTGTCTCCTTTAACTAATTCGACCAAACACATTTCGGTTTGATCGTAATACTCGTCATTAATGATATAAACATTAAAATTTGGGTCTCTACAATAAGTCCCCTTACTAGAATTTTTCATTTATTCTTCTTCTCTTATTAATCGTTCATACCTAATCACGTTGGCGCTCAATTGGAAAAAATTAGGAAATTCCTTGTCTTGGAACTTCTTCTTTAAATCAAAGCTTAGACAACTTTGAGCGATTTTGACAAACTCCTTTTCGGGTAAAGGTACAAAACATTTACTTCTTGCTGTCTTGAACCTTTGAAGGAAACCTTCTGCCCATTCGTTTGGCATTTGACGTAGATTCGCCAAATCGGCCAAAATAATTTCAGATTCAGTCTTATAAAACTGAGCGTGGAACAATTGCTCCAATTGTTGCCATGTTTGAACAGAGTTTGCTGGCAAATTGATGAACCAGGAGAAGGCTACTCCTATTAATGAACTAGGGAACAGCCTCATTTTATAGTAATCAGTTACGTCACCACTTTCCAGTGTGAATCGCCCTATGTGTTCTAGAGTAGACACCTCTCATAAACCGGTAAACAATGAGAATTCTGGCACTTTATACCCTCTAGGCCATGGATATGCTTGGTCTACCCAATCAGGATATGGCT
>NW_019238610.1:0-1905 GCF_002742605.1 Olea europaea var. sylvestris | reverse complement strand
TGATATCTTCACCCCAACTGTCAATTTTGACATGTACATTCTATCTCAACATCAATTTATCAAAATGCTTCAATTATCTTTACGTTTTTCAAAAAGAAAAGGAATATGGACAAGTTTGTCACAAAGTTAATAGGTTGTGGACTATTGCTGCAATTTTTCCACAAGTGAGGCATATCTGTTTCCTCCACCAATCAAATAATTTTAGCTTACAAAATTCATTATTTTACGGATAATTAAGAATTATCCAAAACCTTTTCTTCAACTGGACAGATTCTCCATCATCTTTTTCCGACGATGATTTTATATATCGAATATTCGCATCGCAGGAAATTCATAATTCAGCTAAAAGAAAAATGCCAATTTCAATAATCATCGCTCAAATTTAATCCACTTTGATCGGCAGCAGATGGCCCTCTTAATCCCCTCGTCGGGAATTTCATCATTTTCCACCCAACGGCATGAAATTCCGGCCAGAATCGCTCCAAGAAACAGAAATGTTAGTGTTAGAGTTTCATCAAGTGTTCGAGACTTGGAAGATGATGCAACCGAGGTTTTGAAATTGGGGACTAATTATTACGAGGATGTTGGGTGGTTGTACGGCCAGTTTTCGGCTCCAGCGAAGCCTACTGGTACAGCGGCATCATTTACTGCAAAAAAGGTTGTAGATGAGGAAGAAAAGAAGCGGAATTATTATGTGAATACGGGTTATGCTATTCGGACCCTCCGAGAAGAGTTCCCGGCGCTTTTCTATAGAGAGCTCAGTTTTGATATATACAGGTTTGAAATTCAAGCCTTTTTATTTTCATTTTTTGACTTAATTTCTATAAATATTATAAATTGCTCAAATTAATTAAGGATATTTGTGTGTGATCGTTTATTGGTAGGAAGTTGTTTGCCTCGGCTTAAAAAATTTACTTTATAGTTTGTTTGTTTAGGATGCATAGTATTTCTTGAATGATAACAATAAGTTGTCAAAAAAAGTAACCTTTCTTGTGTTTAAATGATAAAAAACTGAAAAAGTAACATTTCCAAAATTTTTTGGAAATAAAAAGTTACTTACGAGTGAATATTCTCTAGGTTTACTTGATCTGTGTCTCCATTGTGATGAATTATTGATCAATGGTTTTTAGGCTTAATTACGAGCTATGAATGGGAGCTTTGGCAATAAATGCATCGTTAAATTCAATGTACAGAGATCTAGGAACGAATTGTTTAGGAATCTAAAATATGAGGAAGTTACCATGTACTGTTCTATGAACAGTTGTTATAAAAAGTTATAATAACAAGAGGACTAACCGATTCTGCCATTCCTTTGTTGCTACATTTATCTAAGAGGTTTAGGAATTATAGAATATCATTCCCTTTCTATACGAGTTACTGTTGTTAAATTTTATATTACGTGTGTGCAAAATCGTAAACAAATGTGAAGCAAACCCACCTATAAATCCAACAAAAGAAACAATTAATGAAGGATTTGCAAAGATTAATTTCAAGAAAGTTAAAACCAAAAACTGAAAAATGAAGAATGATTTTCCCCTTATTGATTCGGCTTAGCAACTCGATCCACACCACAAAGGCATCTTCAATTTGAAGGTCATTATTAGTCACAAAGACAATTTCACAAAAAAAGCAGAGGAGGATTTTGTTTTGCACTAAGCAGGAGGAGAGTTTTTTCTTGTTTTTGGTGTGTGAAAAATGAAGGGTGAAGGCCCCAATTTATAGGCTCGAGAACGGATTTCCCAAGAATCTTGCAAGATTAGGATAGAAATATTTGCAAGATTATGTTAAGAAAAAGATAGACCTCATCTAAGACGAGATAAGATAGATCAAAAAAGATATCGGTTATATTTATCTATATTTTCTTGTGATTTTCAAATTACCTCCAAGTTGGGTATTGAACATCTA
>NW_019238609.1:112511-141273 GCF_002742605.1 Olea europaea var. sylvestris | reverse complement strand
CCAATTCGATTGGAATCGTGCCAATGAATTGTGGTTTTTGATTCAGGATAACTTCGGGTTTGTTTGTTTTTAGCAAATTGCTACTCTAATTCGATTGGAATCGAGCCAATGAAATTCGGATTTTAATTTCATGATAACTTCGAGTTTGTTCATTTTTGACGAATTGATAGTCTAATTCGATTGAAATCGAGCCAATGAAAAGTGGTTTTTGATTTCAAGATAACTTCGAGTTTGTTCCTTTTTGACGAAAAGCTAGACTAATTCGATTGGAATCGAGCCAATGAAATGTGGCTTTTGATTTCAAGATAACTTCGGGTTTTTCCATTTTTGGCGAATTGCTAGTCTAATTTGATTGGAATCAAGCAAATGAAAATGTTTTTTGATTTCATGATAATTTTGGGTTTGTTCATTTTTGGCAAATTACTAGTCTAATTCGATTGGAATCTGGCCAACGAAAAATTGTTTTTGATTTCGTGATAACATCGGGTTTGTTCGTTTTTGGCTAATTGCTAGTCTAAATCGATTGGAATCGTGCCAATGAAATGTGGTTTTTCATTTCATAATAACTTTGGGTTTTGTTCATTTTTGACGAATTGCTAGTCTAATTGGATTGGAATCGAGCCAATGAAATGTGGTTTTTGATTTCATGATAACTTCGAGTTTGTTCATTTTTGACGAATTGCTAGTCTAATTGGATTGGAATCGAGCCAATGAAATGTGGTTTTTGATTTCATGATAACTTCGAGTTTGTTCATTTTTGACGAATTGCTAGTCTAATTGGATTGGAATCGAGCCAATGAAATGTGGTTTTTGATTTCATGATAACTTCGAGTTTGTTCATTTTTGACGAATTGCTAGTCTAATTGGATTGGAATCGAGCCAATGAAATGTGGTTTTTGATTTCATGATAACTTCGAGTTTGTTCATTTTTGACGAATTGCTAGTCTAATTGGATTGGAATCGAGCCAATGAAATGTGGTTTTTGATTTCATGATAACTTCGAGTTTGTTCATTTTTGACGAATTGCTAGTCTAATTGGATTGGAATCGAGCCAATGAAATGTGGTTTTTGATTTCATGATAACTTCGAGTTTGTTCATTTTTGACGAATTGCTAGTCTAATTGGATTGGAATCGAGCCAATGAAATGTGGTTTTTGATTTCATGATAACTTCGAGTTTGTTCATTTTTGACGAATTGCTAGTCTAATTGGATTGGAATCTGGCCAACGAAAAATTGTTTTTGATTTCGTGATAACTTCGGGTTTGTTCGTTTTTGGCTAATTGCTAGTCTAAATCGATTGGAATCGTGCCAATGAAATGTGGTTTTTGATTTCATGATAACTTTGGGTTTTGTTCATTTTTGGCGAATTGCTAGTCTAATTGGATTGGAATCGAGCCAATGAAATGTGGTTTTTGATTTCATGATAACTTTTGATTTGTTCATTTTTGGCGAATTGCTAGTCTAATTCGATTGGAATCGAGCCACTGAAATGTGGACTTTGATTTTGTCATAACTTCGGGTTTGTTCGTTTTTGGTGAATAGCTAGACTGATTCGATTGGAATCGAGCCAATGAAAAGAGGTTTTTGATTTCAGGATAACTTCGGGTTCTTTCGTTTCTTGGCGAATTGCTAGTCTAATTCGATTTGAATCGAGCTGATGAAAAGTCGCTTTTGATTTCATGATAACTTCGGGTTTTTTCGTCTTTGGCGAATTGCTAGTCCAATTCGATTGGAATCGTGCCAATGAATTGTGGTTTTTGATTCAGGATAACTTCGGGTTTGTTTGTTTTTAGCAAATTGCTAGTCTAATTCGATTGGAATCGAGCCAATGAAATTTGGATTTTAATTTCATGATAACTTCGAGTTTGTTCATTTTTGACGAATTGGTAGTCTAATTCGATTGAAATCGAGCCAATGAAAAGTGGTTTTTGATTTCAAGATAACATCGAGTTTGTTCCTTTTTGACGAAAAGCTAGACTAATTCGATTGGAATCGAGCCAATGAAATGTGGCTTTTGATTTCAAGATAACTTCGGGTTTTTCCATTTTTGGCGAATTGCTAGTCTAATTTGATTGGAATCAAGCAAATGAAAAGTGTTTTTTGATTTCATGATAATTTTGGGTTTGTTCATTTTTGGCAAATTACTAGTCTAATTGGATTGGAATCTGGCCAACGAAAAATTGTTTTTGATTTCGTGATAACTTCGGTTTTGTTCATTTTTGGCTAATTGCTAGTCTAATTCGATTGGAATCGTGCCAATGAAATGTGGTTTTTGATTTCATGATAACTTCGGGTTTTGTTCATTTTTGGCGAATTGCTAGTCTAATTGGATTGGAATCGAGCCAATGAAATGTGGTTTTTGATTTCATGATAACTTCGGGTTTTGTTCATTTTTGGCGAATTGCTAGTCTAATTGGATTGGAATCGAGCCAATGAAATGTGGTTTTTGATTTCATGATAACTTCGGGTTTTGTTCATTTTTGGCGAATTGCTAGTCTAATTGGATTGGAATCGAGCCAATGAAATGTGGTTTTTGATTTCATGATAACTTCGGGTTTTGTTCATTTTTGGCGAATTGCTAGTCTAATTCGATTGGAATCGAGCCAATGAAATTTGGATTTTAATTTCATGATAACTTCGAGTTTGTTCATTTTTGACGAATTGATAGTCTAATTCGATTGAAATCGAGCCAATGAAAAGTGGTTTTTGATTTCAAGATAACTTCGAGTTTGTTCCTTTTTGACGAAAAGTTAGACTAATTCGATTGGAATCGAGCCAATGAAATGTGGCTTTTGATTTCAAGATAACTTCGGGTTTTTCCATTTTTGACGAATTGCTAGTCTAATTTGATTGGAATCAAGCAAATGAAAAGTGTTTTTTGATTTCATGATAATTTTGGGTTTGTTCATTTTTGGCAAATTACTAGTCTAATTCGATTGGAATCTGGCCAACGAAAAATTGTTTTTGATTTCGTGATAACTTCGGGTTTTTTCGTTTCTTGGCGAATTGCTAGTCTAATTCGATTGGAATCGAGCCAATGAAAAGTGGTTTTTGATTTCATGATAACTTCTGGTTTTTTCGTTTCTTGGCGAATTGCTAGTCTAATTAGATTTCTTGATAACTTCGGGTTCTTTCGTTTCTTGATGAATTACTAGTCTAATTCGATTGGAATCGAGCCAATTAAAAGTGATTTTTGATTTCATGACAATTTCGAGTTTGTTCGTTTTTGGCGAAGTACTACTCTAATTTGATTGGAATTGAGCCAATGAAAAGTTGTTTTTCATTTAATGATAAAGTAGGGTTTGTTCATTTTTTGAGAATTCCTAGTCTAATTCGATTGGAATCGAGCCAATGAAAAGTGATTTTGGATTTCACGCTAACTTCGGGTTTGTTCACTTTTGGCAAATTGCTATTGTAATTCGATTGGAATCGTGCCAATGAATAGTGATTTTTGATTTCATGATAATTTTGGGTTTATTCGTTTTTGGCGAATTGCTAGTCTAATTCGATTATAATCTGGCCAATGAAAATTGGTTTTGATTTCGTGATAACTTCGGGTTTGTTCATTTTTGGCTAATTGATAGTTTAATACGATTGGAATCCAGCTAATGAAATGTGGTTTTTGATTTCATGATAACTTCTGGTTTTTTTGTTTTTTGCGAATTGCTAGTCTAATTCGATTGGAATCAAGCCAATGAAAAGTGATTGTTGATTTCATGATAATTTGGGGTTTGTTCCTTTTTGGCGAATTGCTAGTCTAATTCGATTGGAATCGAGCCAATGAAACGTGGTTCTTGATTTCGTGATAACTTCAAGTATGTTCGTTTTTTACGAATAGCTAGCATAATTCAATTGGAATCGAGCTAATAAAAAGTGGTTTTTGATTTCATGATAACTTCAGGTTTTTTCGTTTCTTGGCGAATTGCTAGTCTAGTTTGATTTCATGATAACTTCGGGTTCTTTCCTTTCTTCAAGAATTACTAGTCTAATTCGATTGGAATCGAGCCAATTACAAGTGGTTATTTATTTCATGATAATTTCGAGTTTGTTCGTTTTTGGCGAAGTACTCGTCTAATTTGATTGGAATCGAGCCAATGAAAAGTTGTTTTTCATTTAATGATAAATTCGGGTTTGTTCATTTTTTGCTAATCCCTAGTCTAATTCGATTGGAATCGAGCCAATGAAAAGTGGTTTTGGATTCACGCTAACTTCGGGTTTGTTCACTTTTGGCGAATTGCTAGTGTAATTCGATTGGAATCGAGCCAATGAAAAGTGATTTTTGATTTCAAGATAACTTCGGGTTTGTTCGTTTTTTGCGAATTTCTAGTCTAATTCGATTGGAATCAAGCCAATGAAAAGTGGTTTTTGATTTCACGCTAACTTTGGGTTTATTCGTTTTTGACGAATTGGTAGTGTAATTCGATTGGAATTGAGCCAATGAGCTCGAAATGTGGTTTTTGATTTCATGATTACTTTGGGTATGTTCGTTTTTGGTAAATTGCTAGTCTAATTCGATTGGAATCAAGCCAATGAAAAGTGGTCTTTGATTTCATGATAATTTTGGGTTTGTTCATTTTTGATGAATTGCTAGTCTAATTCGATTGGAATCTGGCCAATGAAAAGTGGTTTTCGATTTCAGGATAACTTTGGGTCTGTTCGTTTTTGGCTAATTTCTAGTCTATTTCGATTGGAGTTGAGCCAATGAAATGTGGTTTTTGATTTCTTGATAACTTCGGGTTTTTTCGTTTTTTGCGAATTGCTAGTCTAATTCGATTGGAATCAAGCCAACGAAAAGTGATTTTTGATTTCATGATAAATTTGGGTTTGTTCGTTTTTGGCGAATTGCTGGTCTAATTGGATTGGAATCGAGCCAATGAAATGTGGTTTTTGATTTCAGGAAAACTTCTGGTTTGTTCATTTTTGGTGAAAAGCTTAACTAATTCGATTCGAATCGAGCCAGTGAAATGTGGCTTTTGATTTCGTGATAACTTTGGGGTTGTTCATTTTTGGCGAATTACTAGTCTAATTCGATTGGAATCGAGCCAATGAAAAGTGGTTTTTGATTTCACGATAACTGTGGGTTTGTTTATTTTTGGCGAATTGCTAATCTAATTCGATTGGAATCGAGCCAATGAAAAGTGGTTTTTGATTTTACGATAACTTCGGGTTTGTTTGTTTTTGGCGATTTTTTAGTGTAATTCAATTGGAATCGAGACATTGAGCTCGAAATGTGGTTTTTGATTTCATGATAACTTTGGGTTTGTTCATTTTTGGCGAATTGCTAGTCGAAGTCGATTGGAATCGAGCCAATGAAATGTGGTTTTTGATTTCGTGATAACTTCGGGTTTATTCATTTTTGGCGAATAGCTAGGCTAATTCGATTGTAATCGAGCCTATGAAAGGTGGTTTTTGACTTCATGAAAACTTCGGGTTCTTTCGTTTCTTGGCGAATGGCTAGTCTAATTCGATTTGAATCGAGCCAACGAAAAGTCGCTTTTGATTTCATGATAACTTCTGGTTTTTTCGTTTTTGGCGAAATGCTAGTCTAATTCGATTGGACTCCAGCCAATGAATTGGAGTTTTTGATTTCAGGATAACTTTGGGTTTGTTCCTTTTTAGCAAATTTCTAGTCTAATTCGATTGGAATCGAGGCAATGAAATTTGGTTTTTAATTTCTTGATAACTTTGGGTTTGTTCTTTTTTGGCGAATTGCTAGTCTAATTCGATTGGAATCGAGACAATGAAAAGTGGTTTTTGATTTTTGGATAACTTTGGGTTTGTTCCTTTTTGGTGAAAAGCTAGACTAATTCGATTGGAATTGTGCCAATGAAATGTGGTTTTTGATTTCATGAGAACTTCAGGTTTTTTCATTTTTGGCGAATTTCTAGTCTAATTTGATTGGAATCAAGAAAATGAAAAGTGATTTTTGATTTCATGATAATTTTGGGTTTGTTCATTTTTGGCGAATTGCTAGTCTAATTCGATTTGAATCTGGCCAATGAAAAGTGGCTTTTGATTTCATGATAACTTCGGGTTTGTTCGTTTTTGGCTAACTGCTAGTCTAATTCAATTGGAATCGAGCCAATGAAATGTGGTTTTTGATTTCATGATAACTTTGGGTTTTTTTCGTTTTTGGTGAATTGCTAGTCTAATTTGATTGGAATCAAGCCAATGAAAAGTGATTTTTGATTTCATGATAATTTTGGGTTTGTTTGTTTTCGGCGAATTGCTAGTCTAATTCGATTGTTATTAAGCCAATGAAATGTGGTTCTTGATTTCATGAAAACTTCGAGTATGTTCGTTTTTTATGAATAGCTAGACTAATTCAAATGGAATCGAGCTAATGAAAAGTGGTTTATGATTTCATGATAACTTCAGGTTTCTTCGTTTCTTAGCGAATTGCTAGTCTAATTCGATTGGAATCGAACCAATGAAAAGTGGTTTTTGATTTCATGATAAGTTCGGGTTCTTTCGTTTCTTGGCGAATTGCTAGTCTAATTCGATTGGAATCGACCAAATGGAAAGTGGTTTTTGATTTCATGATAATTTCGAGTTTTTTCATTTTTGGTGAATTACTAGTTTAATTTGATTGGAATTGAGCCAACGAAAAGTGGTTTTTCATTTAATGATAAATTTGGGTTTGTTCCTTTTTTGCGAATTCCTTGTCTAATTCGATTGGAATCGAGCCAATGAAATGTGGTTTTTGATTTCACGATAACTTCGAGTTTGTTCGTTTTTGGCGAATTGCTAGTGTAATTCAATTGGAATCGAGACAATGAGCGCGAAATGTGATTTTTGATTTCACGATAACTTCGGGTTTTGTTCATTTTTGGCGAATTACTAGTCTAATTCGATTGGAATCGAGCAAATGAAATATGATTTTTGATTTCATGATAACTTCGGGTTTGTTCATTTTTGGCGAATTGCTAGTCGAATTCGATTGGAATCGAGCCAATGAAATATGGATTTTGATTTCATGATAACTTCGGGTTTGTTCATTTTTGGCGAATAGCTAGACTGATTCGATTGGAATCGAGCCAATGAAAAGAGGTGTTTGATTTCATGAAAACTTCGGGTTCTTTCGTTTCTTGGCGAATTGCTAGTCTAATTCGATTTGAATCGAGCCAATGAAAAGTCGCTTTTGATTTCATGATAACTTCGGGTTTTTTCATTTTTGACGAATTGCTAGTCTAATTCGATTGGAATCGAGCCAATGAATTATGGTTTTTGATTTCAGGATAACTTCGGGTTTGTTTGTTTTTAGCAAATTGCTAATCTAATTCGATTGGAATCGAGCCAATGAAATTTAGTTTTTAATTTCATGATAACTTCGAGTTTGTTCACTTTTTACGAATTGCTAGTCTAATTCGATAGGAATCGAGCCAACGAAAAGTGATTTTTGATTTCAGGATAACTTCGGGTTTGTTCCTTTTTGACGAAAAGCTAGACTAATTCGATTGGAATCGAGCCAATGAAATGTGGTTTTTGATTTCATGATAACTTAAGGTTTTTTCATTTTTGGCCAATTGCTAGTCTAATTCGATTGGAATCAAGCAATTGAAAAGTGATTTTTGATTTCATGATAATTTTGGGTTTGTTCATTTTTGGCAAATTACTAGTCTAATTCGATTCGAATATGGCCAATGAAAAGTTGTTTTTGATTTCGTGATAACTTCGGGTTTGTTCATTTTTGGCGAATTGCTGGTCTAATTCGATTGGAATCTTGCCAATGAAAAGTGGTTTTTGACTTCGTGATAACTTCGGGTTTGTTCGTTTTTGGCTAATTCATAGTTTAATTCGATTGGAATTCAGCTAATGAAATGTGGTTTTTGATTTCATGATAACTTTTGGTTTTTTCGTTTTTGGCGAATTGCCAGTCTAATTCGATTGGAATCAAGCCAATGAAAAGTGATTTTTGATTTCATGATAATTTCGGGTTTGTTCCTGTTTGGCGAATTGCTAGTCTAATTCGATTGGAATCGAGCCAATGAAACGTGATTCTTGATTTCGTGATAACTTCGAGTATGTTCATTTTTTATGAATAGCTAGACTAATTCAATTGGAATCGAGCTAATGAAAAGTTGTTTTTGATTTCATGATAACTTCAGGTTTTTTCGTTTCTTGGCGAATTGCTAGTCTAATTCGATTTCATGATAACTTCGGGTTCTTTCGTTTCTTGACGAATTACTAGTCTAATTCAATTGGAATCGAGCCAATTAAAAGTGGTTTTTGATTTCATGATAATTTCGAGTTCGTTCGTTTTTGGCGAAGTACTAGTCTAATTTGATTGGAATCGAGCCAATGAATAGTTGTTTTTCGTTTAATGATAAATTCGGGTTTGTTCATTTTTTGCGAATTCCTAGTCTAATTCGATTGGAATCGAGCCGATGAAAAGTGGTTTTGGATTTCACGCTAACTTCGAGTTTGTTCACTTTTGGCGAATTGCTAGTGCAATTCGATTGGAATCGAGCCAATGAAAAGTGATTTTTGATTTCGTGATAATTTTGGGTTTGTTCGTTTTTGGCGAATTGCTAGTCTAATTCGATTAGAATCTGGCCAATGAAAAGTGGTTTTTGATTTCGTGATAACTTCGGGTTTGTTCGTTTTTGGCTAATTCATAGTTTAATTTGATTGGAATCCAGCTAATGAAATGTGGTTTTTGATTTCACGATAACTTCTGGTTTTTTCATTTTTGGCGAATTGGTAGTCTAATTCGATTGGAATCAAGCCAATGAAGAGTGATTTTTGATTTCATGATAATTTTGGGTGTGTTCCTTTTTGGCGAATTGCTAGTCTAATTCGATTGGAATCGAGCCAATGAAACGTGGTTCTTGATTTCGTGATAACTTCGAGTATGTTCGTTTTTCAATGCTCGACCAGCGTGTGTGTGTGCATAATCAATTCAATCACATACCTTTTTCAATTTGGACCCATCCCGACCCTCAATGGTCATTTATTTCTCTCTTCTCTCGTGGGATGCACACCCTCAAACTTGATTTTATAACTATTTTCCCAAGGTGTAATGTATGGTTAAATTTATATACTATTACTCACCATCTCTAGTTTGGTTAGATTTTACTAATTGTAGCTCAACACATCAATAAATGAGGATTCTCCTTAATTTTGATTGACTCAACCTTCAAGAATCAACTAAGCTACTAATCCCATATCAAGGTCTAATTCTCTAAAATAAGTGTTTGGGACTCAATCCAAGGCATGTAGTGCGTCTTCTGTTTCATGCACCTGCTTTTTTCAAGTTTGCCGTGCGTATTCTGTTTCATGCACTAGCCTATCTCTTTTTATGTATATAATTGTCCTCATTGGGCTCTTTTAGGGTAGCTTCACAACATGGCAGCTTTTTCCCTTCTATGCAATGATTAGTGCAATGCCCCTCATTAAACACTTATTCTCGAAAATCGATCTTTAACTTAAAGTTTTCATCCAATTTTCATCCTATTAGTGTCAGACAATCCACACAAAATTTAGCACACATGGAATCCACATTTATCTCCAAGTTTTCCTGCAACAGCTTAACCTACCAAACAACCTATATTTGGTTTAAGGGGATAATAATGTTTAAAGATTATTTGGGTTTAGCATCTAAGTTCTCTTATTCAACCTATAAACATGGATCAACTTACTCATGTACAACGCTACAATCAACCCACGTGCAAAAATAATTTCTGTTTCACCCGAATAAGCAAAAATCTAACTCACACATATAACTTATCCATAATCCATGAACCAATACGTGTTCTTAATATTATACATCATCGTCGACAAGGCTATCTAACTCACACAAGCATGCAAAATAGGAATTTTTTCTTTTTTTTTTTTTTTCTTTTTAAACATTTTTTTGAACATTATTTTAATTCCTTTCCCCCAACCTAAATGAAACATTGTCCTCAATGTAAAGATTAAATGTGCAAAATATATGAAGGACAATAAGGAGCAAAATTTTGAACAAAGGGACGGGTTTTGAGTTTTACTTGGAAAGTCTGCATAAACTTGGCCTAAATGATCCTTCAATTTATCGTTGAATTCAAATTCAAGCGCATCATATGAAGATGTAGCGATAAATTGATCGTCAACAAGTTGTTCAATAAGATCTATTTCATGCAAATCATCTTCATCTCCATGTTGCTTGCAAATGTTAAAAATATTCATTTCCACGGTCATATTTCCAAAAGAGAGTTTCAAGATACCATTTCTACAATTTATCAACGCATTTGAAGTAGCAAGAAAGGGACGTCCTAGAATTACAGGTATTTGCGCATTTGAATTTAAAACAGGATGTGTGTCCAAAACTAGAAAATCAACAGGATAATAAAATTTATCAATTTGAACTAGAACATCCTCTACAACCCCTCTTGGAACTTTTACTGAACGATCAGCAAGTCGAAGTGTTGTTGTTGTTGGTTTAAGCTCTCCCAAACCAAGTTGCTCATACACAGAAAAAGGTAATAGGTTAACACTAGCACCAAGATCAAGCAAAGCACGCTCTATCCTATTATTCCAAATCACACAAGAAATTGTTGGACAACCGGGATCTTTGAATTTAGGTGGAGTGTTTTGTTGAACGATCGAGCTCACATTCTCTGTTAAAAATACTTTTTGTTGAACATTAAGTTTCCTTTTAACAGTGCACAAGTCTTTTAAACATTTTGCATATGAAGGAACTTGTTTGATTGCATCCAATAAAGGTATTTTAATTTTGACTTGTTTGAAAAGTTCAAAAATTTCAGAATTATGGTTAAGTTTTGAAATTGGTTGCAATCGTTGAGGAAATGGAGCTGGAATGGGACATTTTTCAACAATAGGTTCAGAAATGATCTTTTCCTCACTTTTGGAAACATCATTTTCTTGCTTTGAAGTACCACCAGATTTTAGTTCTTTTGAATGGATGGTTTTGTCAATAATTTTTCCACTACGAAGAGTCGTGATGGAGTTGGCATTTTGTTGTTGACTTTCAGAAGAACTAGAAGCATTTACTTTATATTCCTGAGAAGGATTTGGTTGAGGTTGAGCAGGAAATTTGCCTTTCTCTTGAGAATGCAAAGAAGAGGTCAATGAAGAAAGTGTGTTCTTAATTTCATTGATGGCTTGTGAAGTTTGATTATTAATATTTGCTTGTCCTTGCATAAAAGACTGCAATGTTTCCTCAAGAGTCTTTGATTGTGGTGGTGGAAAAGAAGGAAATTTTGAAAACCCTTGAGGTTGTGATAAATGAACACGATTATCATCTCTCCAACTAAAGTTGGGATGATTTCTCCATTGTTGATTAAATGTTTCTGAGCATGGAGAAGAAAAAGGCTTTTTGAAAGTGTTCATAGCATTGGCTTGATCATGTAAAACTTCTTTGAAAATTGGAATGTTAGGACAATCATGCGTAAGATGACCAAACGTTTCACAAATGCTACAAATTTCATCATTTTGCATGGGTTTAACTTCCTTTACTTTCCTTAATTCCATAGCTTCAACCTTTCTAGACAAACTAGCAATCCTAGCATTTAGATCATCATCTTGACTCAATTGATATTTTCCTCCACTAGAACTAGCAAGACTAGATCTAATTGAGTTTTCGATTGGTTTTATTGTTTGCCAAGATTGAGAATTTTCAGCTAGATGATCTAAAAATTCTAACGCTTCATCTGGATCTTTATCTAAAAATTCACCATTGCACATCGTTTCTACAAATTGTTTTGTTTCAGGAGTTAGACCCTCATAAAAGAAACTTATAGTACGCCATTTTTCAAAACCATGATGTGGGCATGTATTTAACAAATCTTTAAATCTTTCTAAACATTGAAAGTACGCTTCATTGGTTTTTTGAGAAAAATTTTGGATTTGTCTTTTCAAAGCATTAGTTTTATGTGTTGGAAAGAATTTCTTCAAAAACTCACTTTGCATTTCTTGCCATGTGCCAATCGACCTAGGTTTTAAAGAGTTAAGCCAAGTTTTTGCTTTATCTTTTAGAGAAAAAGGAAACAATTTCAACTTAACAATTTCGTTGGGACAAGTTTGATCGTTAAATGTTGCACATACTTCCTCAAATTCTTTAAGATGCAAATATGGACTTTCGGATTCTAAGCCATGAAAATTAGGAAGTAATGGAATCATACCCGACTTGAATCGAAAATTATTAGCATTAAGAGGGAAAATGAAACATGAAGGAGTAGAATTTCGAGGAGGTTGCAAGTAATCACGCATGGTTCGTACTTGTTGGTTTTCATTTTCATCGTGTATGCTTTCATTATCTGCCATGGTGGAAGATGTGAGTGAGTGTTGAGGTGAGTCAAATAAATTACTAAAGAGAGTTTCACAATTATCTTTAACTAAACGATGAGAACTCAATTCACGATACCAATATGACATAAAATAACAAAAAGTAGATGTAATGAATGAAAATTAGGTGGCACAGCCAACCATATAATAAGAACGAAAATTAGGTGGCACGGCCAACCATATAATAAAGAAACGGCAGATCGGGAGGCTCAGCCTTCCCTTTAAGGAAAGAAAATAAACAGAAAATAAAAACGAAGGAGGCTCGGCCTTCCTTTAAAGTAAAATAACTAAAGTAATGAGATTGAAAAAGGAACGAGTGTACCTGATTTGTGAAGATTAGGAAAGAGAAGAAAACCTCACAGAAAGTAGCAGAAAATAATCCTTGACACAAATCCCCGGCAACGGCGCCAAAAACTTGCTACAACTTTAAGGTTGCAAACCCAAGTGCAGGTTTTCGCAAGTAGTAAATCTCGGAAGTCCGAGGTCGAACCACAGGGAATTGGAAGGAAATAAACTATTCTATGAGTAATAAACGGTTGGTGGAAATACGATTGAGACGAACACTAGAGCGTCGGGGATTCACTTCGGATAAATGAGTAGAAATTGCCCTTGATCTTTAATTTAACTCATATGAAAATCAACTAAGGAGTGATCTCATATGGAAGATAAAACATTGATCACAAATATATTAAAAGATAGATCTTGATCATTGTTTGAGAGAATATGTCAAAATAAGTTGTTGGAATGTAGAGATTATCTAAGCATTTATTGTGCCAAAATTGTCAACAATAAATCAAAGTCTTTAACAAACCAAAACCATTTGTAGAACATATACTTCAACCAAGTAAGAAGATGAACATTGAAGAACAAAATGAAAGATCAAAGACAATACTAAACATTCATCAAAGTTTCACCCCTAGCTCTAGCTAAATGTTTAGAAATACATAGTGAAATGTTACAAAGAAAATGAAGGAAACTAGAATATTGTGGAGAGAATTCATGCTTCAAAATCGTGGCCAAGGTCCCCTTTTATAGGCAAAGGAACATCCAAAATTCAAGTAGGCAATGCAACTTGTTTCTGTCCAGCTTCAAGACAGCTGGAACATGCAACTTGATGCCAACTTTCAGATACATTTTGCAGCGAATTTGGACTTGTGATCAACATACAAATTATTACCACTTGAGTTAGCTTTCCATTGGTTCAAATATCAGGTTCATTGGATCTATATAACTCCAGATATGACAAAAAAAATAAGTGCTGCTTCACAGGTAAAGCTGTATCCGGCAGGTAACAAGCTGGACTTTGCACGATAATTTTGGCTGCATTTTGATACGAATTTGACTTCTTCCAAAACATGAAAGTTGTAGATACGTGCCTTATATTTCCAACCCAACTTGAATCACCTCGATCCAATATTTGTAGCTCAAGTTATGATTATTTTACCAACAGCTGCTTCTTGCTTGAGGCAGTCACTATTTTTGACTTTTCAACATTATTTTCCTCCACTTGCTCCACTTGTAATAAATTGAAAATACATGTGAAATACATCAAATAGATACTCTTTCAAATGTATAATACTCATGCCACCATGTATGTAAATACGTATTTCAATTAATTGTATTTTTAACCATGTATTTATGGAAATTGAATTTACGGCATGAGAATTGGAATTAGAGACTAACATTAGCGTTTTTAAACAAAGTGAATGTAAAATGCCTTGTAAATGATATATCTTTGAAACACTTTTAGACACTAATCATCTATCTTCCTGTGAGAATCCCTTTTTCAAATTATTTTCAAAATTGGGTATTGAGCACCTAGCCCAATGGGCTAATTTTCTCTAAATACTCGAAAGGATTGGGCCACATCAATTGTGGTGTGGATTTATTAGTATTCTTCAATCACGGGCTTATAGCCTATGAAGATAAACATGCCTCGATTTTTTTATCATTGCCTAGGGGTTATTTGGGTATCACTTACCAAAATACCCAACAACCTTTAACTTGATGCCGAATCAATCTGCAAGATAGATAAGATAATAAATAGCTCAAGGAAAGAGACTTACAATTTTGTACTAATGTTTGGAAGATCAAGGTAACTTCTAAACTTTACCAATGGGAGCAGCTTAGTTCTCATGTCTGTAGGATTATATTCTGAAAGGACTTTCTCAAATTTTACTAGTTCTTGAGAAATCATATCTCTAATGAAATGTAGTCTAACATCTATATATTAGTACGTTCATGAAAGATAGAATTTTTGCATAGGCGAATAGCAAATTAACTAGCAGAATAAAATGTTACATTGTCATTAAAAACACCAAGTTCATTTAATACACTTTTAAACCATAAAGATTCTTTAAAGGCTTCAGTAGTAGCAATATATTCTTATTCAATAGTAGATAATGCAACAACAAGTTGAAGTTGTGATTTTCAGCTAACACATGAATTACACAAAGTAAACATATAGGAATATGTAGATTTCCTATTGTCTCTATCATCAGCATAATTAACATTAGTAAAACCTTTCAATTTTATTCCTTCAGTACTAAACTTGTATATCAAGCTAGTATTGCATGTTCCTTTCAAATATCTAAACAGCTATTTTAAAGCTTTCCAATATTTGGGACCAGGGTTGGACATATACCTGCTAAGTGTCCTAACAACAAAAGCTAAGTCAAGTCTAGTACACACCATTAAATACATCACAGAACCAATGACATTTGTATATGGAATCCTTTTCATATATTTCTCTTCCTCTTCATTAGTAAGTTATTGTTTTTTAGATAATACAAAATGATTAGCTTAAGGAAATGTAATAGGCTTGCATTCATTCATGCCAAATTTTTTCAAAATTTTCATAATATATGGAGTCTGATGCAAAAATAAAAATGAATTCGACCTCTCTCTTTGAATTTTCATGCCTAAGATTCTTTTAGCATTACCTACATCTTTCATATCAAATTCATTACTTAAAGTAGTTTTTATATCATGTAACAACTTCAAGTTGGGACCAATTAAAAAATATATCATCCACGTATAGCAAAAAAAAACACATAGTTATTATTATTTGCACTACCTTGATAGTATAAGCAATGATCAAATTCACTCCTTTTAAAACCTATTGTTTGAATAAACAAATCAAAGCGTTTGTACCATTGTCTAGGAGATTATTTTAGATCATATAGAGAGCGTTTAAGAAAACACACATGATCAGATTTTTGTTTATTTTCAAAACCTTTAAGTTGATTCATAAAAAAACTTTTCATCAAATTCTCCATGCAAAAAAGCAGTTTTAACATCAAGCTTTTCAAGTTCGTAACTAAAAGGCGCAACTAATGCAAGCATAGCCTTGAATGTGAAAAACTTAACAACTGAAGAAAAGATTTCATTATAATCTACCCATTCCTTTTGCTTGTAACCTTTGGCCATAAGTCTAGTCTTAAACCTTAAAGTCTCTCCTTTGGTAATTCCCTCCTTAATTCTAAAAGCCCATTTACACCCAATAATAGACTTCTCTTTAGGTCTTGGGACTAATTTTCATGTTTGATTCTTATCGAGGGAAATTATCTCTTCTTTCATTGCTTTCACCCAATTCTGAGATTGTTCCCTCCTCAAAGCTTCTTCATATATATTTGGTTCCTTATCAACTAGTATGTTATAATTAGCATAAGCAAGTTCAAAATCAGACTCCAACCTTTGAGGCACCCTATATGTTTTTCTAACTCTGTCTCTAGCTAACGGGTAATCAGACAAAGGGTTTTCCTCTCTTTGATATTCGTCTATAACCCATCTCTCTCAATATTTTCACTCTGATTATCTTCTAATTCAAGATTTTGATGCTCCACCTCAATTGAGGTGGTGGGGGTTTGAACACTTAAAGGCCTTAAATCCACTTGAGATTTGCCACTAGTATTTTCTTGTTATTTTTCTCTCAAGGTGTCACTTTCTAATTTTAGACATGGCATTTCAGACTCATTAAATGTAAAATCACAACTTATGATGATTTTAACTCCAGTTTGACTTCTATCACAAAGCCTATACCCTTTAACTCCTTCAGGGTATCCTAAGAAAACACATTTCCTAACTCCAGATTCTAATTTTCCCTCATTTTGATGAGAGAAAGCAGTAAATCCAAAAGTTTTTAACACAGTATAATCAACACATTTACCATAGCATTTTTCATGTGAAGTATCACTATTTAATGTAGTAGAAGATGTCAAAGTAATCAGATAACACGCAGTCATAACAGCTTCACCCTTAAAATATTTAGAAATATCAAAACTCAACATCATACATCTAACTTTGTCAAGTAAAGTACGATTCATACGTTTAGCCATCCTATTCTGTTGAGGTGTACAAGGAATAGATTTATGTCTAGTAATTCCACATTTTTTACACATATCATCAAAATATTTATTACAAAATTGTAAGCCATTATCAGTTTTTAGATATTTTATCTTTTTGCCAATTTGAGTTTCAACTTGCAATTTTCATGTCTTGAAATTTTTAAAGGTTTCCGTTTTATCCTTTAATAGATAAACCCACACCCTATGAGAATAATCATCAATTATGGATGAAAAAATATCTATTACCACCCATTGTAGGATTAGTAGCAGACTCCCATAAATCAGTATGAATATATTCCAAAACTTTAGTAGTTTTGTGCATGCTAGATGAAAAGGATGACTTATGATGTTTACCAAAGACACGATGATCACAAAAAGATATATTAGACATACAGTCTTTTCCAAATACACCTTTATTATTTAGCATTTTAAGTCTTTTAATACTTATGTGAGCTAATCTATTGTGCCACTTGTGTGTCATCCGTGTTCCTCAAATTTATAGAGAAAGATGAATGTTTAATAATTTCAGCAGTAGTCACATATATACCGTTTCTTTTAATACTTTTACATGCGATAAGAACACCCTTAATCATTTTTAACATGTTGATTCCAATAATACCAGAAAAATCATCAGTTTCTAATGCTTCTACTGAAATAAGACTCCTAACCATTTCAGAAATATATTTGACTCCATGTAAGTTAAGCACATAACTAGTGTTAAATTTTAACGTGATATCACCAATTTCAGCAATTTTATATGCATGATTATTGCACAAAATAGCATGACCACTTTCAGATTCTTGCAAATTTTCAAACCAGCTTTATGTGATGAAACATGAAATGATGCGCCAGAATCAAAATCCATTCATGTAAATGTGATTTCATAGTCATATTTACTTCAATAGGTTCAGAGTTTAATAATAAAAAAACTTTACAGCATTCATCAAAAGAAATAATAACATTTGACTCATCGTGAACCTTTTCTTTTTGTTTGTTTTTCTCAACATAACAATCAATCTTTAATGAAATATCCAGTTTTATCACACCTATAGCATTTTCTACCTTTTAATTTACTTTTTGATCTAGATAGACTTCTACTTTTCTTTTTACTACCAGATGTGCATCCACTTTGGTTATCACGAGTCCTAGACTGAGACCTACCTCTCATCATATGAACCTCGCCACTTTTTCTCTCGACTCTCTCGGCTCGCATTTTCATATCTTTACTTCTTATCGAGTTTATGAAAATTTCAGATTTTAACGTATCTCTCCCGTATTTAATAGCATTTTTAACTTCTCTATAAGTGTCAATGATAGCATTTAACAAAATGATTGCCTTATATTCTTCAGTACTTTCTCACCACATTTAGTGATATCTTGCACAAGTTTATTGAATACATCCAAATTGTCATCCAAATCTTTTGAAGAATCAATTTTGAAGTTAAAAAAGCTTTCAAGTAGAAAAAGTTTGTTTGGAGTGGATTTAGACACATAAAGCTACTCCAATTTTTCCCAAAGTTCTTGAGTTAATTTTAATTTACCAACCTTTTTTTAATACTGCATCAGACAAATGTAAAATGATAGAAGTATATAACAATTCATCCAAATTCTCTTTTTCTTCATTAGTCAAGTTTGTAGGAAAAGAGTCATCAATAGCTTTAAAAACTTTTTGTTGAATAAGATTACTTTTCATTTTTTGTTGCCAAATTGAAAAATCTCCTTTATCATTAAATATAATCAACTCGAAGTAATGTGTCGACATTTTACCCAAAAAAAGCACAGAACACAAACTCAGATATGTAAAAGTCACACGTCACACAGATTACACAGAGTGACAAGATTCCTAGGTTTCACAATAATATGCTCTTCTAGAACCCCAGGATTTCATGAAAATCACGTTCTCAGATCAAGGGAAGAAACTAGAATAGGAGTCCAGGTATAAGTCTAAAATAATATAAGATTAATTAACACAACAACGTTCAACAAATAAATCTAAAGACGACAAAGAATGGAAAGTAATCCTAGCTTCTACCAACAAGCAACGACAACCCTCAATCCTAATGATCACCCCACATGATGATCTGCTAGCGCTATAATGTAAAGGTTTTAGCCAATTCACTAGAGCGGACCTATCTGAGTCCGTAAACTACGAGATATGCGAGTTTACTGCTTTAGGGCCGCAATTTTGGCCTGAAGTAATTCAGTAAATATATATAGTCGTTGTGACAGTCGACCCACCAAGGGCAAAATCGTTCAAATTTTGCTGCAGTACCTAAAACGAGAAACTAATGACACGCGAATGTTAGAAATGTCAAAATAAATATTCTGTTCGAAGAAACCGTCGTCGAAATCCTCCACACGTGCCCACGTGCATAGTCGTTGGAGTCCCATGCTTTGACCACCCAGATGCGCCTTGATCTGCTGAACACGTCGGTGGTCTTGGTTTGTCCAAAAGGTAAGTAGTTTCACCGTAAAACTGGCGAACAGACTCAATAGAAATTGAAAAAATTAGACAGCTTCGTTGCTGCGTGTTTTGAACTGTTTGTGATTGCCAAAATCTTAGATTTCGTCTACCCATCGCTCTGATACTAATTGTTAATGCTAAGTCCACCTAATATTGAACAAATCAAATGTGTTATGGAATTTTCAAGAAAAATAGAAAGGAAATCAAAACTGAAAATGAAGAATTAAAGAACAATGGTTCCCCTTTTAATTTGGCTTAGAAAAATCAATCCAACACCACAAAGGTATCACCAAATTGGAGACTTGCAATCACAAATACAAAGGTACACATAAAGGCAAAAACTAGAAAGCAGAAATTGGAAGGCAGAATGCACAAAGCAGGAGGCCAGATTCTGGTCACAAAGGCACGAGACAATTTTGGTCTCAATGGCACGAACCATTCTTTTTTTGGTGTGTATAAAGTGAGGACAAGAGACTCCAATTTATAGGCAAAGGGACAAACAAATTTCACAGATTTTTGGCAAGGTAGAGTTCAAGAAAACTGAAACTTTTATCAACAATACAGATAGTGCAACTATATTTATCTTCATGTGAGAAAAAGAGATAGGAATCCCTTTTTCAAATTATCTCCAAAATCGAGTATTGAACACCTAGCCCAATGGGCTGATTTCCTCTAAATACCCGACAGGATTGGGGTACATCAATTGTGGTGTGGATTTATTAATATTATTCAATCACAGGCTTATAGCCTATGAAGATAAGCGAGCCTCGATTTTTCATCATTGCCTAGAGGTTATTTGGGCATCACTTACCAAAATGCCCAACAACGTCCCATGACATTAAATAATGAATATGTTATTTTTTGTAAACCTTAAATGATAGTTAAATGAAACCCTAAGCTCTTTTACATTTGATTCTCTCTAGAGATATGATGAAGCAAGTTCCGCCATCACATTACAACAAATTTATATACAGTTTTGCTTACATTGAACTTATTCGTTGCTTTAGTTGTAGATAATGTTGAATACTAACAACTTTATTGTTATAAGGTTTGTTTTTAACCACCACAAAGATAGCAATTTATTAATACTCAAAATGTAAAGTACAACTTAAAAGGGCAGCAACACCTGACCTCCATAAATCAAAATGATAAAATAGTAATCTAGGTTGAACCCCAACCTTGAGGGCCCCCACCGCCCGCCCCTAGAGTTTTGTAAGGAAGGTAAATCGAGGGATGTATCCCAACAGGCCAGAAAATAAGAGCTGTCTATAGACTATACCATAGTAATCTAATTTTCATAACTAGTTGCTAAAGTAGAAATTATCACTATAGCTCAAAGGCCAGGGTGTCACATGATAAGTGTATTTGCACAATTATCTAGGCCGATAAATAAGATTAATTGTTGTGAATTTTGATGAATTATGATTTAATTATGTATATATTTCATTGGTTAGGTAAACCTTGATGCAAATTGAGAAATTAGATAAATTGAGCGAAAAGGACAAAAATGGAGAAAATTCGAAGTTCAGAGATCAAAGCGCAAATATTTAACCACAAAACAATGATTTAAGATTACATAGGATCAATGGAAGCAATTAGAAATCAAATGAATGAAAAATTGAAACATAATCGATTTTTAACTGCACAAGTTATGCTTCGAGTTTTCGGCCTCAATTGATACTCTTTTTTAGCATAGAAAATGTTCAAATTGAAAAATTCATACCTCTAGAGTAATTGTAGTCTCTTCAGCTAGCGTTTGAACGCACTTTGAACTATCTCAATCAGATATCAAGAGAGAAAGTTATAATAAAAATATTGACAATTGCTCAGAGATGACATCGCTTGAACGCTCGCACAAGGGTTTGTACTTTGTGCAAGCCCTCATTTTTATTTTTATTTTTCACCCGAGGTCAATTGCTTTGGCAGTGCACATATTGTGAAAAAAGGTGGCATACCCTTACAGATCAAATTTTATATGACGGGATAGTTTTCCTTTTCTAATTAAAACTCCTTTGGAACCCAAATTGAACACAGTTTTTACCGCATTTTTCAACTCTCGTAAATACAAAATTTGGGGAAGAAATTGAGCGCTGTACCTTGACTCTCAATACACATGCATATCATCATATTCATCAAGAATAAGAGATCAATTCACATATTTTGGAAGAGAAAATCAAAAGCTAATAAGAATTGAAGGCTAATTACATCACAAATTGAAGATAAATATCTTTTGCATTATTTTATGATTCGGGGATGACTTTTTTCATTATGCTTTTTGTAATTTATACGAAATCTTGTCAAGCTAGATCCCTTTTTATATTGGATGAGATAAATTTATTTTAATTTAAGACTAGTAGTTTAGTTAATTTTTGCATTTCTTGATTAATTTTGCATTTTCATTGCATTATTTAATTGTGTAGCTAATAATTAGATAACTACTTGCTTATTGTTGTACTAGAAGGATCACGATAAATTTCAAACATGATAAGGTTAACACACGACAATAGATGTTAGGACTAAAAATATCGTGTATGCAATCATATAGATAATTGTCTAATTTAGTGCTACTCATTTGCATTCGGACTAGAAATAAGATTATGCGTGATTAGAATAGATTTAATTTATCTTTAAAAAAAATTATATACCATAGCTTTATGGGTTGTCAAGAGTACTTGAATAAAACTAAATTATATAATTGAGTATTGAAATAGATAACAATAGGTCAATTTGAAATTCAATACAATCATTGATACAAATCCAAGTTTTACATTAGAGTAATTTTAGCACAATTCTAAATCAAATCTCCTTCGTGTTAGATACCTTGAATTTAATACAAGACTAGTAAACTTAAATTGAAATTTATTCTATGTGGGACTATAGTATATCTCATCAAATTTATTACTTGTCAACGATTTCGTATGTTTGCGAAAATTGTTTGATCATCCCATATTACAATAAAAATATAAGAAGCATTAAAAGACTTCATGTGAAAATTACATGTAAAAAATAGTTTCCTATAGAACTGCTTTGGAGTAACCATGGCGTGTCATAGACTGTCCTTTCTTCTCGCGCCAATTCTAATATCATACTTTGGAAAATAATTAGATTAAAATGATAAAATTGATCGAGAAACTATAAATAATAATTTCCTTAAGACTACAATTTTGTTATCGTATTCTGCAAAGCGTACAGCGCTGCATAAACGTAATTAATTAATTTAACACGAATAAGATCATCAAAACTAGGAATTAGAAAGTGTAGAAATGTAAGTACGTGAAAGAAAAGTAAGCATGGATGACCTTTCATGCTCAGGTTTGACTATGGACCATCGTTCAGGGTTAACAGCGTCACTCATTTCTGTGTAAGCAAACACTACTTTAGCTGCTGGCATCCAAGATCTGCCCAAATAGGCAATGCCGCCCGTGCCAGAATCCTTGTAATGCACAAAAAGAGTAGCCCGTGTCCTCCGAGTCAGTTGTCCTTGCCTGTGCAGTGATCGTCGCCAGTTGATCCCTGGGAATCACGTGCAACTCCGTATTCTGCATGCATATTTGTATTTATTAAGAAAATACACAACAATGGTGAAGGCAAGACTTAAATAAGTACATGTGTTATTTCTTACCAAAGTTTTTAGACGAGATGGTTAATATACTGACCAAATAAAGGAATTTGCCACTACCAAAGATGAAATCAATAGTGCTTTCAATATAGAATTATTTCCCTTGTCATCACAAAGGATATCTTGAAATCCATGGAGTTTGACATTATAGAAAGATGCCTTGTTTCCACCTATTCTCAATGCTGCTGCCTGAGCTCCCACCCTTTTCCAATCAGGTGCAGAATTCTAATTATTTAATACAATCAAGAAAATTAATTTGGAAATTAATCACATATAAATGTACTTATATTTCTAATGAAAAATATAAAATTAGTACCACAATTTTCAGGTTAACAGCACTGAAGTAATCTGATTCCACAATAACGGTTGCACTATTCGCAGTTCCATATCAGCTGTTCCACCAAACACAGGAACTGACATATTAGTATAATCTTCCCCATAGAAGGTGATAAATGGTTTATACATTCCAATCTTGACTTTCTCACTATAATTTCCAGGCCCAAGCGATAAAATAACACGTTTAGTATTTCCATCAGCAATGGTATTTATGGCATCACTGATAGTTTTAGCCCCTATTTATTTCCAATTATTTGAAGAATAATGCATTTTTTGATCGTTTGTTGTCAGCATGTGGGAACCAATGTGAGATAAAAAGTCAAAAACCACTGCTAATAGTGGAGCAACAGTCCGAGAATAAATTCAAATTGGGTAGAGAAATTGGAAACAAACAGGGGCTTAAAATTGCCACTTCTTTCAATTTAATCACCTTGGGTTCACCCTCTGTGGTGACTAGGGCTGGTGTTACAGCATTCCAATTAGTCAAAAATCAAAAGTTGACTTGTTAAAGTCAAATATGGATTAAAATGAAATAAATTATTTTATTGAACTTATTTTATAATGAAAAATATTTTCAGGGTTTAAGATGGCTAAAAATTAAAGTTGGAATTTATTTTTTTTAATTTTGAAAGTTAAGGCTTTAATACTTTATTATATAGAATTTAAAAAGACTAAATGTTATATTATATGGAAGATGAGGGACTCCCTTTGCAAATACCGAGTTAGTGGCTATTTTTAGCTATTTTTCATTCTTATACACAGACATGCACAGAAGGCAGAAAAATGGGTTAGAGAAGAGAAGAAAACCGAGAAAAAGGGCAAGAAAAGAGAAAAAGAAGAAAGAAAAGAAAAAGAAAGAAAGAAGGAAGGAAGTAAGTGTTGATTTCTGCATGGTAGGTTTCAATTACTTCATTTCTTTAAGAGATTAAGAAGTAAAAGTTTTATTACCTGCACAACACACACCAAAACGTTGCAAAAGTTCTTTTGCAGCGTTTTTTGGCTAGTGCAAAAACCTTTTTTTTGGTGTAGTGTGTTAAATTTCTAGGTGTTTAACTTGTGGTATAAATTTTCAGATTTGTGAGATATGAGTACAAATTGGAGCTCAAGTTTCTTGATTTTTTAATTTCCAATTTCATTAAGGTAAGAAATATTATTTTTGGCAAACCCTAGATTTTAATTAGGATTCTTGATTAAGTATTGTTAGTGGAAATGACTATGATGATGGAATATTCAAACGAAAACATGGGTTTATAGAGCAAAATGAAAGTTAGGTTGGTTGAGTTGTTTGTGTTACTTTTCACTAGATTGAATGATGATTATTTTTATGCTTAAGTTGAAAGTTATTTTGATGAATTAGTTATTATTAAAGGGACTACAAAGTGGAATAGCTCCAGTTGATTAAAGAAAAATTTGAAAAAATTATTCAAATATTGAGAAATTTAGTTTAAATATTATATCATTAGAGATAAAATGTTTCTTGATTTGATAGTGGTTAAATTGATTATCTTATATCTTATTTCAAGTGGTGATGAGGAAATTGGAAGAGCCTACCGATCATATATTTGATAGTGGTTAAATTGATTATCTTATATCTTATGTAAGTGGAAAAGTTTTTTTTTTTAAAGAAATAAGTATTTATTAAATTTATGTTAGATCGAAAAGTTAATTATTTCGCAAAGTTAGTTTGACAGCATAATTTTTGGAATAAAGTGGATTTTATGATTAGTTATTTTTTAAAGTTAAATTTAGCTCAATTAAATAATTTCATTAGCATATTATAGTTATATTAAATATTTCAGCATATCTAAAGTTATTTTAAAAACCACCAAAAAATACTTGAGTGATTTTATCCTAGTTTGCAGTTGTGCGAATGTGTTTTCATAGTATATGACCCCATATGATTTATTTTACCTGCTCTGCACTAATGTGAATATGTTTTCACAATGTATGATCAGTTATGATAATTTTATTCGTTCTGCACTATTGTGAATATGTTTTCATAGTGTATGACTAGATTATAACATTTGGGTAGCTCTGCGCACGTATGACCAAGATTAAAAATTTTAGAATTTCAGAACTGAATAATCTTGCCGTATACATCAAGATTAATCAATACATGAGTATGGTCATTCTGGGTACCTTTTTGGTGTGATTTTCAATAATATATACATAGCTTATCAAATTTCTGATTATAAAATTTAGTTTATTCCAATTAAAGAATAAAGATTCTAACCTATAGTACTATAGAAGAATATTTTCATTGTATACCAGTTTTCAAAATGTTGGCATAAATAGAAAATATATACTTATTTGCAAAATATCCACTCACTGAGTTACAAACTTGTATATTTTGTCACCCTTTTTTATTAGATAATAGCTTAGTTGAGCAGCATTGGAGCCTGTTGATTTAGAAAGTTGAGCCACATAGTCTTTTTTGTATGATTCATATTATTAGTTTACACAGTTCATATTTTTGCGATAGACGCATCTTTTGTCAAGAAATGTGTCCATATCATGGGCTTATTGCATATTTTTTTATATGGTGCATTTGGAATCGTCTGGTTTGTTAAGAAGTGTAAATTTCATTTCTGCACACTTTATTTTGAATAGTTTTTATTTGAAGGGGCTTGTGTACCTTATTTTAAATTATATGTGCAGATTTGAAAAAATTGATTTTTGTTCAGGTGGTTTTAGTCCATTGTTATTCTTTTCTATCACAAGTGTACGATATCGAACAAGTAGTATAACGGACCTTTGAGTACGGATTATCATTCCCAGAAGGACTATATTTTAGCACTTAATCTAATATTTCTAATTGGTATTCTATAAAAGCAAATAAAATTTTGTATGTTATGATTTTTAATCTAAATACGTGAAAATATGTGGATGCATACAAAGATTGATTTAGGAATTAAATAATGAACAAATATTATGGTAGACTAATTTCACCTATTGATCATATTGACATCTTAAATCAAGATTAATATCTAATGCAGTGTTTGGTCGAATTCTTCTATTGTATTCAATTTACCCTTCTCGAGTTCTCATTAAGCTTATTTAACTAATTCAATTACGTATCTCTATGCGAACCAGTTTTAATTAAACGAAATCTTGGTTCAAGGAATTCATTTATCATCACAATGATCAGTATAGGTATTTCTACACATTATTCCAATTTACCAAATTTTACTATATGGTTTAAATCCTAAACTAACCTCTCGATTCGTAAAGGGTTCACAAAAATCATCAAATTAGTGATCAAGTAATTCAATATATTAAACTTATAGTAAAATCAACACATAAGAGGTTACATTATTTGTCTGAAAAAGAATTTTACCTACTCATAATAATAAAGGAAAAACAAGATATTGTCATTGAATACATCACTGAATTTGTATTATAGATGGAGAAGAAAAAATCAATCTTTTACCAAAATCTTCTTCCTCTTCCAATCAATGCTTCAAATAGTGAATTGCTTGATATTTTCCTTCCTTAAATTGCTTCTTTAATTCTCAAATTGTGTTCATTGCCTCCAAATGTATGTAATCCCCATCAAAAGTGTAGAAACTTGTATTTATAGTTGCATCCTCATTTGTGTCGAAAGTAAGGTTTTTATGAATTTCAAATTGGGCCGAAATGCGCACTAGACCTACCCAAGCGGCGCCTCGACGCCATGTAGTGGCGCTGCAGTGTAACAGCACCATCTTTCGGAGGGAAAATCTGCTCTGCACTTTTAGTATTTTTATCATAACGTTCCCTCCTAATATCTGATTGAGGCAATTCAAGAAGCCTTAGCTAGCTAACTCAAAGAAGAGGTGAAAGAATGGATTTTATTCTTGAGCTGAAAATCTGAAGCGTCTTGGTATGGTTGAAAATTGATTTGTGAAAATATTTTAATCATATTTCATTCATTTTGACTTCTAATTGTATTCAATTGACCCTTAGCATTCTCAATTATTCATCATGAATTCGACACAACTTTTGAATATTTACACTTTAATCCCCAGACTTTGGATCTTTCCCCTTTTTGCTAATTTTCGCTTATTTCTTTCAATTCCACTTCTATTCATCGAGTTTTACATAATAAACCAAATATACAATAAATGAGGTTATAAATTGTGGAAAAGAATTATTAAATATTTATATTTTTAGGTCCACATAAATGTATAAAATGAACTTATCATATATATTTCAGAGGAAACTCCATCAAAATTCTTTTAAAAATTCGTCACTATCGAGGTAGTTCAAGATTGTCTTGGTGATGGGTTCAGTACTAAGGTGGTATCTACCACCGGTCAATTACAGTGATTCAGGACAAGTCGTGTCAGCTGGGTCCAAGACGGCTTTTCGTGCAGTCAGTGGTTGAACAATGCCGCCAAACCAACTATTAAGTTGAGGACTGTCCGCTGGAATAGGTGCTGTATATATATCATCAGGAAGAACAATGGGGATGCATAGAAGAATGCACAATAGAACTGCCTCCACGGCAATACAAGACAATTTTTCCAACCAATTTGGGTTATTTTAATTTTTATCTAATATTATTGAGGTATATACATATTTATATACAAATCTTTGTTACTAGGCAAATTGCAAACCAGAGACTGGAGGGCTACTAGCATGGGATGGAGAGGAATTACCGTTGAAAATTATTGTTGTGAAGTTTTTGGCCATCGGCAATTAATCGTCAAGTGGTTAACTTATTGCTAATATCTAAGAAAAGGAGAAATAAGTGAGAATATGGATTTGCGTCAATGTAGGATTTCAATGTCAGGTAAATAAAAGAAAACAGACTTCTCCTAGGTTTCACGTTGCAGGATACGTACGCACATTGATTTAAATTTTTTAAAATTCTACATCTATAATGTTTCCTTAAATTTTTCATTTACTTTTTAACTAAAATCAGTCATTTGTTAATTTTGTTGTTGAAATCTTTTAAATAAATAAGAGCAAATATTTATGATATATTAAAATAACTTTGAATTAAACTACAAATCACTATTGTCAACTAAAGAAAAAATATTGACACGACACATGTCAAACATGAACGTACTACCCTAATTAGAATGTCTATGTCTCATGGCTAAGGAATCTACATTACATACAATCAAAAAGGAAAAACAAACAATTCTCAAATACTCCACTTAGTCATTCTTGCTAGTGATGGTTTCGTGAGACTTCGAAAAACGTTGTTGTTGAAATTGCAATTTGCACAGCTCATGTTTACTTGGCATTCTAATAACTGCACGCCATAAATTAGTATTAAGTTATTAACTATTTATATCATTAATTAATTTTCTTTTGATTAATTCAAAAAATTTTGCGAATTTTCTTTTCGATCAACCTGCCGAATTTCAGCCCATTCCGACACCGTCGCTAAAAATGACGAAATTGCCCACGGCGCGATTTATCTTTCCGATCAACCTGCCAAATTTCAGCCCATTCCGACACCGTCGCGAAAAATGACGAAATTGCACCCGGTGCGATTTTTGTCAGCAGCGAATAAGCTTACAATTGTTCACAATTCAACCTTAAATTGTCAAAAATTGTATGTTTGACAGCTGATGTGACAACAACTCATATTCATGATGAGTACGAGATTATTTTTGTTTTTTACCAAATTTCAGTCCATTCCGACACCGTCGCGAAAAATGACGAAATTGCCCCCTGTGCGATTTTTCTTTCCGATCAACCTGCCAAATTTCAGCCCA
>NW_019238609.1:37464-110201 GCF_002742605.1 Olea europaea var. sylvestris | reverse complement strand
TTGGCGAGCGATGATGTGCAATCGTTGTGCTCAGGGGTGGACTCAGGAATATAGTTCAATGCGGACGAAATTCAATCTTGGTCGACTTTAAATTTTCAGGACCTAAAATAAACTTTAATTTTGTCCTTTATATATAGTGTGCAATATGGAATTAAATTATTTTTTTCCTAACTAATCTATAAACTCAAAAGTGGATAAATTCTTAAGCAAAATTAGTGTGCCTTAATACCCCAAGCCCAAAGTTCACTGAGCCAAAGATGGGTCCGTCCCTAGTTGTTCTTGGATTCATTGGACTTAATAAAGTAAATTCAGTATAACCTGACAATTTTTTTTTCAATAGTAAATTTAATTTCATTATGTTATGGACCACTCTCCTTGATGAATTTGAAATATATTTTATCTGGTTGTTTTTATATGTCAAACTAATATTATATTTGTTGGCTATGATTTAAAATAATATGATATTATGCCTGAAATCATTTCAAGAATTGGACGTTATTGGAGATATGAATTGTTAAGAATTATGTAACGATTTAAGTTTTAAAATTTGGATCGTTAAATAAAAGGATGGAATTATACTAGCAAATTTGCAATTTACTTGAGTTGAATATATATAGAAAAGAAGATTTGTGCTTCTAGTTCGTTGATTGCACAAGTCTACGAATTGTGATAAGTAATGCATGATAGATGAAGTATTGTCCCTCAAAAACCATGCTAAGTACCAAAATTAATAATTTTATCCTTATTTGAAAATTCAAGTTTTAAGATAAGTAATACTCAATAACAATGGCGAGTGATTGGCAACCAAACCGGCTTTTAGATCTTTTAACTTGCGGACACATTGTCGCATCATATAAACCTATGTATCTCACAATTATGTTAATCGCAGATTTATTTTAATTAGCGAATATAATCACATCATTGCAAAAGGCTATGTGTGAAATTGGAAGTGACGATGTTGTAGGTATAAGTTACGCCTAACTTCATAAGGCCCGACACAGCCTAAGTGGTAAGCAAGCGTGAGCCCAACACCGCGTCAAAATATCACGAGGCTATTGAACCCCTTTGAGTGGTCGATCCAATATGTTTACCAACCCCACTAGATTATACTAAACCCATGGGGAAAAACAGAACTACGTAGGGAGGCGAGTCCATAAAAGAAGTTCAGCACAAGATCTTCCAAGCAATATTCGATATGTGATTGATGTGATAATTCATTGCTATCACCATCATTGCCTGCCCATCAGGTCAAGTCTAAAGTCGTAAGACATGCATTATGGATGATAAAATTGTATTAGTATTTAATGCATAAGATTGATTGATGTCCCTGACAAGAGATATCAGCTGCACTTGTTAGGCCACGTGCCTTTCCATCCAACAACTCCCACTCTACTTTTTCTATTATAAAAGCTCACATTTATTGCTAATTCAAGGTAAAGCAAGTTTAGATTCTCATGCTATAACTTTGTCATATCATTATTTTATCCATCATTTACCAAATCTAACCCCTTTTTTACATTGGAGGCTCATGTCTAAAGCTCTTCCACACTTATATACTTACTTCCCAAATTGACTTAACTATTCATCCACTCGAAATTTTCAAGTTTTGGAGTGCGAGCAGCCAACTTCACCCACACCAGAGGAAGTCACATATAGCTAACGGTTTGTCCAAATGTGCTAGAATTAGGCTTGGTGAACATGAGAGGCCTTGAGATTTGTAGGTCACGTTGAAGTTATAGAATCAGAGGACAACAGATTGTTGCATTCACTGAGAAACCACACTATAACCGCTAGCATCCTTGTGGTGAAAGCCATTGGAAAAAGAATTATTCCATAGCCTAACCTTGAAAAAGTTCCTTGTTCTTGAAGTAAGAACTATTGAGGACACTGAAGAGACGTTACTAGAAGTTTCTTTTTTTTTTCTTTTTTTTTTTATACATAAAAGCTATTATTATACCATGAGTTCTAGCCATTACGGCTTTCATGATCAGAATCAACAAGATGAAGCTTCTAAAAACAAAGTCATCCAGACAAATGTCAACATTCGTCGACCTCACAACCAATATCGACAAGGTGGCAGCAATACTGCATGCTTAGCGAAAGAGATGAGGAAGATGACTGTGAACATAAGAAACATAGCCCAACAAAACGCCAACATGCAATATTTACTCATGCAAATACAAGTACAGGCTGGATCAAATGCCTCAACAGCGGGCTTTCTAACATGAAGAAGAGGAGAATAATACCGAGGCTTACTCTTAGAGACACAAAAGGGAGCCTAGCCTTATAAAAAGGTGGTCGAGGTAGACATGTTAACAAATTACACTCCCGGCAGACTCAGTGACAACTTACCATAAAGGAGAGAAAACTTCCTCCCAGAATATGCACAGGAACAAAGACCTCAGAGGTCCACTAGTGTCTTCGGTAGATTTGGACCATTACCTACGAATAGGCCCCAATAGTCACTCCATATATAAAAGCAACAAGGCTATGGAAAAGCCATCAACCATAAAGGGTCCCTCCGTCTAAAAATAGGGGAAAGAGAAGGGACGCTGCAAATTTGAGGAACGAAGTTGGTACTTTAAAACACCTTGGTATCAAGTTGAAGTCAAGGATTCATATGGTCCATGCACATCTTTTGAATTGGATGATGATGATGAAAGTCTTCCATTTTTTCATGAGTTGTGAAATGCCCATGTTTCTAACGACTTTGTACCACCAAATATCCCCAAATATGAAGGAAAGGGCGATTGATGAAGCACCTTAACAATTATAAAACCCACATGAGTCTTAGATTAGCCTTGTCGACATTGAAATGCAGAGCCTTCTACCTCACATTGACGGGAGCTTCTGAAATTTGGTATCGTCACATACCAACTTGGAATATCAATAGTTTGATGGATCTCAAATTTCTTAAACTAATTTTTGTTGAGCAGGGAAGGATATGAGACAACAAGCGAACAAGACTTTGACGAGCTATTTGGCCTGGTTTACAGACGAAATGATTTATTGTGAACAAGTCATCGATAGGAAAGCCCTTTCAACCTTGAGGGGAGGCCTCAACATAAACGCCATCTTCTAAAGAGATGTCCGAAATAAAAATTCCACCTCTTACGATACCCTGGTGAAAAGGATGAGAAACAAGATTCTCAATGAGGAACTGATTAACGATTGCAACTAAACCTAGATGGAACTTCCACTGCCTCAGAAGCAAAGACGACGCCCTATTTCATACTTGGTGAATCAAAAATGGACTCAAGTAAGGCTCACAATTGCCCACACTTCAGGCTAAGCATTAGCCACTGCAACTTTAAACATAGTATCATCTTTGGTATACGAGGGAGTTGGGTTTGATGCTCAAAGACTGCCTAATCGGCCAAGAGGCAGGGGTAGATGAAGGAGAAATGAGCTTAGAAATAGGCCATATTGCACGATTGCATGTCCAGGACACATCAAACAGGGCTAACAGACTTTTAAACTAAAAAAGGGAATATCCACCATGCTAAACAGAATGCATCTGTCTCCAGGCATGATCAAGAGCCTCGACACGAGTCAAGGCGACATCCCAGGAAAGAGTCGTCTGGACATAGGCATGATGAGGATAGACACAAGCATAGGAGTGGCCAGAGACAAAGAAGAGAACCCTTTGCAGATGTGAAAACGCCGCTAGTAGAGAGATTGATACGATAATTGAAGACCCACATATTGGAAAAGAATTAAGGAATTTACAAAGAAATTATGGTAGAGAGGTTAAAGATCTCCTCATGACAAACTACTTAGTCAATAGCACTTTCCATGGGACTAGTAACACCCTACAAATATCGTTTACACAGGAAAATGTTGATGGTATGCATTACCTCTATGTGATGCTTTGGTAGTGAGAGCTACTATTGTATGAAATAGCTTGAAGCGTATTCTAGTGGATAATGGGAGTTCTGTCAACATCTTATTTAGAGCCACTTATGACAAAATGTTGATAAATCATGAGCTCACCTCATTATCGTCCCTTTATATGGCTTTACCGACGACGTCATCATCCCTAGGGGAGAATCACTTTGGGCATAGAAATAAGAACATCTCTTTAACAGCTCACCATTTTATGGGATTCCTCATCGTAGACCATAGGTCTACATATCACAATATGTTGGGACGACATTTATTGAAAGAACTTTGGGTAGACACCTCTATCCACCATTTATGTATGAAGTTTTCCACCGATCAAGACGTCGCCATTGTTCGAGATAATCAAATGGGTTCGAGAGAGTGCTACCTTAACTCTTTAAGTAAGTCTAAACTTTGAAGCAAAAACATGGTTTTGATAAACATTGAAGTGCTTGAAGCACCAGTGAAATGTTTGACCCTGAACAAAGAGGAAATGTTGAGATGGCGGACGCCCATATAGAAGGGACGATCCCTGAACAATGGATTATGGATGCAAGATTGGATTCTTAAATTTTAGAGTCGAACTCCTAGGCAACCCCAGTTGAGAAGTTGGAATTTTCCTCTACAGACCCACGAGATCCCTCAAAGATACTCTAACACGACTTGTCACGAATCACCATAGTGGACCCAAAACGTGGCGTGCGTCAATGATAGATGTTGACTAGATGTTAAATCTATCACCAAGACTGACTATGAGTTACTTCAAAAAATGCATCAAAATCAAAAGCTTATGTAAAACATAATGCGATGGGCTTAAATTATTTACTTTGTGCTTCATCAATATGAGTTATAACATTCAACATGTTGTGTGACTCTCATTCTGAAATCATTAGGCTCATCCAGCTAAGAAGAATCAATAGCTACCTGTAAGAAAAATTATAAGAAAATATATGAGTTGATAGCTCAGTGAGTGGAGAAATTCGAAAATAATTATACTTTTTCAATTTTACATTTTTATCGAAAAATCGAGTTCATATCATTGAATAGTTCGCAAAGATAGCATCATATAATTATAGCTAAAACGTGAGACATTCACATAATGTCATAAAATTTCATCTCAAAGTCAAGCTATAAATATCAACTAATAACTGTCCTATAATCTCATCATACAAAATATACTGAAAAATACACAAAAAATGTATCCTCTGACTGAAATCGGTAATTCGCCTCTCAGGCTAAGAACTTTCACTACGGGCTTTTGGCCCCCTCCATGAACGAAAGCCTTTCTCAAGACCGCTGGTAATTAATTTTAGAACACGGCCAAAGCCCCTCTTTAAACAATATGTACACAATCCAGACCAATGTTAGGTCAAGACCCCTCCGTGTAGGATAGAACACGGTCAAACCCCTCTATGAACTAGAAGAAGTGTATAATCATGGGTACTTTTCTAGTGGATATTGATAAGTGTATTTCCTACACTTATTCGGGACTTTAAACTATGGAATTTTATTGTTCTTTCGACAAAATATGACCTAATTTGTATTGTATTATTTTTATTAGGAACAACTCACATTTGAACAAAGAATTGAAGAAACAAGCAAAAATGGGCAAAAAATGACAAATTCAAAGTATGGGTACTAAATTGACTATTGGATAAAGTTGATGGGCCAACTACCAATTGGAATTGGAATGAGAAGTGCACTAAATTGGACTTGCAATTGAAATCAAATTAAAGGATTACATGGGCTCCTGTGAAATAAACCTGCTGGCAGAAAATTCCACATATAAACACACGCATGAAGACAATAACATGGGTTGAAATTGGAGTCCTTTTTGGAGCACGCATTGTGGACCGGCTGCTAGGTTTTATTTTATATATATACACGCATTAAAGGCAGGATGAAAAGAAAAATTTACAGAAGTTGGCTGGTTGCTGAATATATTATATATCTGTACACATTAGAGGCAGCGAACGGATAGCGAAAGGGGCTGAATTGAGAGAGATTCTGGCAAGAAGAAACAGCGGTTGGGGGTCAACATATTATACATACAAGCTTCTAAATTTGGGCAGTAAAAAAGGGCAAAGCTGCTGAAAAAAAAAAAAAGCAAAGAAAAAATCGGGCTGCCAGCTGATGAAAGTGATTACATATATATAAAAAAGGAAGCTGAATGTGCTGGAAATAAAAGGGCTGATGTTGCAGGAATACCCCATATAAAAACATAAATTGAAGCAGCTTTGGAGGGCCAATTTAATATATTGATACGCACAGAAACCAAAGCCAGGTGAAGGAGGTGGCTGTCTTGGAATTCAATTCATAATACACGCACAATAGGGGCTGAAATTGAAGGAAAAAAATCCCGCAAAAAAGGACCGGCTCATAACTGGAATCAATCACGTTTCGTCGATTTCGTGGTGATATCTTTTCAATTTCATTTGTTTAATTCTAGTATCATGCTTGGCTAATTTCTTTTCACGTATTGGATGATGAAAAAATTGTTTAATTTTTAGTTTTAATTCAAGACCTATGTTTTTATGTTAATTATTGCGTTGTGATTCCAATAATATGCACAATTAGATTGTTCTAATGTTTGCGCACCATTAGGATAATAAGTTGCTTTTTCGTAGTATTGGAAAACTCACGATATGTATAACACTATTATTGTGACACATGAACAATAAATATTTGGAATAGTATTGTGGTGTATGTGATCTTATATGATAATCCTAAACGTCAATGCATGTTTGCCATATGAATTCGGACTAGGAATAGGATCGTCTTGTGGTAATCATAGGTTTATTATATCTTGGGAAAGAATAATAAATAAATAAATAAAAACGGAATTATCGATCGTTACAATTGCATAAATTGAGATAATTATTATTGATTGAGAATTAGAACTAAGAATTGATTAATGGCGTCGGAAATCCAATACGTTTACACATTTGAATTTTTAAACCAAATTTAATTATTTTCACAAGTTTTAATTATAAAAATTATTTAGCTATTCCCTCAATCGTTTGTTAGTTATAAATACGAATTAAATATATCAAATATACTAAAATTGATCCTTATTCCCTCTGAGACGATAACTCTCTCATCACGATTATTACTTGTACAACGAATCCGTACTATTGCGGGAATTTTTATGAACAGATCTCAATATTACATGTCTCACATACGAAACAAATCTCAATATCATATGTCTCACATACCAAATCACAAATATGCTATAAATATTCTTTGAGATTTCACATGTATCATAATAAAAAAGATTTACATAATAATCATATAATTGAATACATAATTGCACATAATTGTATATAATTGCGCATACTTTAATAATATACTTAATTTATAAATATTTAAAAAATATTTAAGTTTTTTCACTCACAAAACTATGTTCACAAAATCAACTCGGTTAGTAAACTGTTCCTATATTCATATCGCCGCCTAAAATGTGATATAATTATTAAATTAACAATTAATTATTTTAAATAATTTCAATAATTAAATAAGCAATACCAAAACTTAATTATTTTGCGTTTAAGCGATTTCTACTGTCTTTTTAATCATTAAAACTAGTTTTTCTTTCATTTAACTCAATTTCATAGTTTATTATACTTAACTCCTTCAATAAAATTGAATTTAATCTAACAATCTAACAACTATAAAATTAAATATAACTTGACAATAAGTAACTTTTTACTTACCTTTCAAAATTGAAAAATTCAAGCCTAATAGTATAGACTACTTTTTTTCTAACAACTTGGCAAAAATTTTCTATATTTTTTCTTTCTTCTTCCTCTTCCTTTTTTTTCTTCTTTTCTCTTTCGTTTTTTTTTTCTCTGGTTCATTTTCTTGTGTGTGTTAGTGTGTGTTTTCGTATTGTGTGTGAAATTGAATGGATTTATTTCATGTGAATTGGATTGATACGGCCTCATCGTTTTTTTTTTTTTAAGCTTGACATCTGTGACTTTACTTTTTTTTTTTAAATTAATGTATTACAAAACTCACCCCCTTGAAAGAATTTCGTCCTTAAAATTCAATTACTAAGTGCAGAAAATTTGGAGATATTGAGAACACATCTGCTCTTCACATTCCTATGTCGGTTTTGCCATAACGTGATTCCTCCATGAGATTTTAAGCAAAGAAATAGCTTATTTCGCAAGACCTATTTCTTTCTATCCAATATCTGAACAAGTTCTTCCTCATATGTAAGATTTTCTCTCTCTTTCAACTCCACTAATAATCTTATAGCGTAAGTTAAATATGACATCTATTTACTAACCCTCGAACATATGGAATACATGTTGAACCATTACCTTAAATATCATCCTAATGATCAATATGTGATATTTTTAGCTTTTCATTTTATTACCTAACGATAATATATACATAGCTTCAAGTTCAGCTCCTTTTCAAATACATATATATCTTAACCTCATGTGGTCAGTATGTATTGATCTTCCCACCATGTGATAACGCCACAATTCCTAAATGTCAATCCCAATATAACCAACTACATCTCCTAATTTAATCATATCTCTTTATCAATCTACAACATAATCTATATTTTATCATTCCACTTAGAGAACATTTTCTAAATCATAACATAAATCATTATCGTGAATCAATCACTTATCATCTTTAGATATAAGAGTAAATATTTTCTCAAAATTTCCTGATAGCAAAACTTTTGACATTTCTGTACACATACGAATTTTGTTCTTTCTTTCTGTGAAGGTACAATAATAACATTTAATTCTTGAAAATCTATACTTTTATTCTATAAATAGATCGTTGATCATAAAAATGAAATACTTTGTTCATGATCCATACAATGGAAAATTTCCCAAAAATTACATCACTAAAATTTCCACAAATTCATCTTAACTTCAAAATTTAACTCAATGCTTCCAAATTGTATGGAATATAATGTAATCCAATGAATGGCTATAACAAAATTAATTAACTTAATAACCCAAATCTATCATCACATTACTTTGCTACAGGACAACCATTATATTCATTCACATGCTATTCAACGTATCATGTTATGATCATGTAACCTTGACATTTATCGTCATATCGTATGACCTAAAACATTTAATTATATCAATTTTCCTTAATATCACAAGATAATAACCTTCATATTTATCACGTGAATATTTCACACATCAATATACCGCATGTTACTTTCTCAATCTCAATAAATTTCAACTCTATCATTCTCAATTTTTTTTTAATCACATAAACATACCTAAATGCGTATATCCGTTTAATTCTATTTCTAAAGCAACAAATCACTACATAATAAGTAATCATTATGAAGTTCATCCCTATTATTCTCACATTCTTATAATCAAACAACTCATAAATAATCGAAATAATTGAAATTACCGTTAATTTCCTCAATGCCTAAAATACACAATAACACATTGTTATCTATCAATCAACAAATCATTATTTTGTCTTCCACAATTTCTTATCATACAGCATAAATATACATCATTATGATTTCTATTATCATCCCATATAAGTGGCCACAAATCACCACAAATTTTTATAACACTAATGACCATTTGGTTTCAAAAATAATTAACATTCCTCACTAATTGTCAACAATCACACATCATACCATTTCCCTATATTTATCGTGCAAGCTACAAATAAAAAAAAATTCTTGTGTATACATAAAAAATCATATAGTTCTATATATAAATTGAAAATTAAGTAGTTGTAACATCTGTAACTTTGAATGCCCTGCAAAATCATCACAATCTGTTCAAATCTTAATAGGTTACATATAGACATAGTTCCAACCCAACAACTGATAACATTTTCAACCATCAGATTATTACAACTACCATACTTACATACTAGTCGTTTCTAAAACTGTTTAAAAAAATTCTATTATTTTTGGTTCCATACGTTCAAGCTTGGGAGTTTGTCATTTATGCTACCACGACATGAATCGTATCTACTGAACATGCATGATATACTAATGCATGAACCATAAAAATTTTCAAAACCATGCTCTGATACCACTTTGACACGATTCATCCCGAATCACCCTAGAGGACCCGAAGCGAGGCGTTCGTCGATGATATATGCTGACTAGATGTTAAATCTATCACCAATGCTGACTATGAGTTACTTCAAAAAATGCATCAAAAGCAAACGCTTATATAAAATATTATACGATGGGCCCAAATTATTTATTTTGTGCTTCATCAATATGAGTTATAACACTCAACATATCGTGTGGCTCTCATTCCAAAATCATTAGGCCTTTCTGGCTAAGAAGAATCAATTGCTACCTATAGAAAAAAATTATGGGACAATCTATGAGTTGATAGCTCAGTGAGTGAAGAAGTTTGAAAATAATTATAATTTTTCAATTTTACATTTTTAACGAAAATTGAGTTCATATCATTGAATAGTTCGCAAGATAGCATCATATAATTATAGCCAAAACGTAAGACATTCACATAATGTCATAAAATATCATCTCAAAGTCAAGCTATAAATATCAACTGATAGCTGTACTATAATATCATCATACCAAATATACTGAAAAATACACCAAAAATGTACCCTCTGACTGAAATCGGCAATCTGTCCCTCGGGCTAAGAACTTTCACCATGAGCTTTTGGCCCCCTCCGTGAACGAAAGTCTGTCTCAAGACCTCTAGTAATCAATTATAGAACACGGTCAAGCCCGTCTATGAACTATATGTACATGATCAAGACCAATGTCAGGTCAAGACCCCTCCATGTATGATAGAACATGGCTAATACCCTTCCATGAACTAAAAGAAGTATATAATCATGGGTATTTTTCTGGTCGATCTCAATATTACATGTCTCACATACCAAACAAATTTCAATATCACATGTCTCACATACCAAATTGCAAATATGCCATAAATACTCTTTGAGATTCCACATGTATCATAATAAAAGAGATTTCCACAATAATCATATCATCGAACACATAATTGCACATAATTGCATATAATTGCGCATACTTTAATAATATACTTAATTTATAAATACTTTAAAAATATTTAAGTTTTTCTACTTACAGAACTATCTTCACAAAATCAACTCAGTTGATAAACTGTCCCGAAATCCGTATCGTAGCCTGAAATATAATATAATTTTTAAATCAACAATTAATTATTTTAAGTAATTTCAATAATTCAATAGGCGATATCCAAACTTAATTATTTCACGTTTAAGCAATTTCTACAGTCTTTTTATTCACTAAAACTAGTTTTTCTTTCATTTAACTCAATTTCATAGCTTATTATACTTAACCTTCAATAAAATTGAATTTAATCTAATAATCTAAGAACTATAATTAAACATAACTTGACGACAAGTAACTTTTTGGTCACCTTTCAAAATTGAGGAATTCAAACCTAATAGTATAGACCACTTATTTTCTCACATCTTGGCAAAAAATTTCTATATATTTTTTCTTTCTTCTGCCTCTTTTTTTTCCTTCTTTTCTCTTCCTTTTTTTTATCTGGTTTGTTTTCTTTTGTTTGTTAGTGTGTGTTTTGGTATTGTGTGTGAAATTGAATGGATTTGTTTCATGTGAATTGAACCGCCTCAACGTTTTGAATTTTTTTTTTTTTTTTTTAAGCTTGACATCTTTGACTTTACTTTTTTTTTCTTAAATTAATACATTACATACTCCAAGTGGGGAAGGAGTTGAACTTAGAGGACAAGCAAAGGCTCAAGAATATCTTGCTCAAGAACTTGGATATATTCGCTTGGAAGCATGAAAACATGGTGGACATTGACCCCAAGGTTAGAAACCATTGCCTCAGTGTTGATCCTAAATTCACTTTCCACGGGAAAAAGAGGAGGGCCTTAAACCCAAAAGATATGAAGCCTTGAAATAAGATGAGCAAAATTGATATCCAACGACTTCATCAGAGAAACCACCTATCCAAAGTGGAAATCTAACACAATCTTGGTGAAGAAGCACAATGGTAAGTGGAGGGTTTGCATAGATTCCTCCAACCTCAAACCAGGCGTACCTTAAAGACGACTTTCCATTTTTAAAGATCAATCAACTTATAGACTCTACAATGGGGCATGAGTTATTGAGCTTTATAGATGCTTATTCGGATTATAACCAGATTCTCGTGCACCCATCTGATGAGGAAAACACCTCATTCATCAAAGATAGGAGACTTTATTGCTATAAAGTCATGCCCTTTGACCTGAAAAATACTGAGATGACCTATCAAAAGCTAGTTAACATACCACGTTGAACACTTTAGGACTGCTTTTAAGATTTTGAGAAAGTATATGATAAGGCTGAACCTACTAAAATGTGCTTTAGGCATAGCCATTAGAAAGTTCTTGAGATATATGATCAATCAGTAAGGTACAGAGACCAGCCCTATAAAGATCAAGGCCTTATTAGACATGAGACCACCTACAAGCCCAAAAAAGTGTAAAGTTTGACGGGTCACCTTGTAGCATTGAGCATATTCGTCTCAAAGGCCACCGATAAGTGCCTTCCACTCTTTAAAATTCTCAAGGAAGGAAAGAGTTTCCAATTGAAAGATTAGTGCGAAGAAGATTTTCAAGGATTGAAGAAGCTTTTGGGAAAGGCCTCCTCATCTCAAAGCCTAAAGAAGGATAATCACTATTGTTATACCTAGCCATGTCTGTAGAGGCCATAAGGTTAGTACTTGTAAGGGAGAAAAGTGGTATGCAGCTACCTATTTAGCATGTCAGCAAGACCCTCTTATTAGAAGAAACACGCTATACCAACATGGAGAAGCTAGCCCTTTCCTTAACAACCGCCTCCAGAAAGTTAAGGCCCATAGCATGCAGGTGCTTACAACTTTCCACTCAGGCAAGTGCTTTAGAAGCCTAATACCTCAGGAAGGCTAATGAAATGGGCTGTAGACCTAAGTGCATTTGACATTGTATATAAACACCGAACTTCTGTAAGTTCACAAAGGCCTGTGGACCCCAAACTGAGAACCTATTTGTAGTAGCTCTTCTAGTGAGAGAGTTCGAAAGCTGGAGTGGTACTAGTGAGCCCAGAGGGACACAGGCTCAACTGTGAGTGAGATTTGGTTTTAATGCCTCTAACAATGTAGCTGAATATGAGGCGTTGCTAGCAAGCCTTAGGTTATCCAAAGAAATACAAGTGCGGAAATTGGTGGTAAACAACAACTCACAATTTATGGTGAGTCAAGTTGATAGCAACTTCACTAGAAGAGATAAGAGCATGGCTGCATATCTTAAAAATGTTATGGACTTGCTCCCCTCATTTGAAAAGTTTGAGTTAACCCAAATACGACGGATTGAGAATGTTTATGCCGATGCTTTATCGAAGTTAGCCAGTAGTAGGGATTCGAAGTGCTCAAGGTAGTGCCAATTAAACGCCTCTCTAGATCCTCAATCTCCAAGGAAGAAAAATAATGTGGAGTAAAGGGACACCACCGTGGATGCAAGCAATCATTGCCTTTAGATCACATACTACCAGAGGATAAGGAAGAGGCCAACAAACTCAGATGAAAAGCTGCCCACTATGTGCTTGAGGAAAAAATACTTTACAAGAATACTAATGCATGGATATTACTGGTCGACGCTAAAAAAAGATGTTCAGTTTGAAAAGAGATGCGACAAGTGTCAGTGTTTCTCTATTATTCAAAGACAGACCTCTCAAGAACTAATTGTCATATTCCATGGCCCTTTGCTAAATGGGAGGTTGTCCTCATAGGCCCCTTATCAAAAGGAAAGGAAATGATAGCTACGTAATTGTCGCTATTGATTACTTTGCTAAATGGGTCGAGGCTGAACCCTTGACAAAAATCACTGAAATCAATACTTCTAGATACATTTGGAAGAATATCATCTATCAATTCAGAATTCTCCACTCACTTGTATCTGATAATGGGAGGTAGTTCAACAGCAAAAAATCAAGGATTTGTATGAGAAGCTGAGAATCAAGAAACACTTCTCTTCTCCCATCAACCCCAGGCAAACGGCCAAGTAGAGGTTGTCAATAAAACCATCAAGCACACCTTAAAAAAGAACCTAAATGCATCAAAATAGGCGTGGGTAGACGAACTTCCCAACGTACTATGGGCAGTTCGCACCACAAACCCATACTGCAACCGAAGAATCCCCCTTTTCTATGGCCCATGGGGTTGAAGCCGTGAGATTTAAAACATATTTCACAAGATGATATTCATAAATCTCCAAGAATAATTTCCTTAAGTGTTTTTTTTATACTTAAAAAAAAAATTAAGCAGCAACTAATTTAGTAGAGAGTTTTGCAAAATTCTTTCACTTAAATTCGAACATTATGGATATTTCCTAAATAGTTAACTAAGTTTTTGCCTTTAAGATTCCACATATGACTGCATGGAGCATTCCTTTGTACGAGTACCCACATTTTTATTTTTATTTTAATTTTTTTTTTCGGAGACCATCAATTTAATTCATCACAAAGGGTTACCCTGAATAGCGTGAGACAAAGGAAAAAAAAAAGGAATATAATCAATCCAACTGACGAACCGTCAACAAGACATGCTTTTGGTTATTATGTCGAAACATGAAATCTAGGAGATTAAATTTTCTCTTTTATGTAATCCATATTGAAACCCTACATTAAAGCAACACCATAATCGCACTTCTGCTTTTACCTTAGACATTAGCTATAACAAACCACAAAACTTCACACAACCATATTTTCTACTAGAATTTCTCTCCATCTCTAGTTTACAGTTTACCTTGTAAAATAGATTTCTATAAATTTATATTGCGAGCTCTATCTTATTCGATAAGAAATTAAAATACATCCAAAATGGTTGGAAAAATTGTGTCTTGTATAGCCTTGGAAGCAGTTCTAGTGAGCATTATTCTACGCATGCCCATTGTTTTTTCTGATGATACAGTACCTATTCCGCCAGACAGTGCTGAAATAAACAATTGGTTTGATGGCATTGTTCAATCATTAACTGCACGGAAAGCTACCTTGGACCCGGCCCTAGTCACCGCGGAGAGCGAACCTAAAGTTATTAAATTGAAGAGCGATGGAAGTGGCGATTTCAAGACTATCAATGATGCCATAAAAACCATTCCAGATGGAAATGCTAAACGCGTTATTTTATCGCTAGCACCTGGAAATTATACTGAGAAAGTCAAGATTGGGATGAATCAACCATTTATCACCATCTATGGGGAAGATCCAGATAACATGCCAGTTCTTGTGTTTGGTGGAACAGCAAAAGAATACAACACTGTGGAATGTGCCACCTTGATTGTGGAATCAGATTACTTCAATGCCGTTAACTTGAAAATTGTGGTGTGTATACTCTATACATCCAAACAACATGATTTCTTGTTTTGCTTTCGTTTTCTTCAATTTGTACTCATAATTTAATTTGGTTTGCTTGTGTATTAATTAGAATTCTGCGCCAAGACCGGACGGAAAAGTGGAGGGAGCTCAGGCAGCCGCTTTGAGAATCAGTGGAGACAAGGCATCTTTCTATAATGTCGAATTCCATGGATATCAAGATACCCTTTGTGATGACAAAGGAAAACATTTATTTAAAGATTGCTACATTGAAGGCACTGTAGATTTCATATTTGGCAGCGGGAAATCCATCTATCTGGTAATCTATATTTTGCCTCTCCAACATTTTTTCCCTACCTGAAAATCTTGTCTCTTCAATAAAAATATGCATGACAGAACTCGGAGATACATGTGATTCCCGGGGATCCGGTGGCAATGATTTCTGCACAAGCAAGAGTAAGCGACTCGGAGGACACAGGCTATTCAATTCTGCACAGCAAGATTACCGGCTCGGGCGGTGTGGCCTATTTGGGCAGATCTTGGAAGCCTGCTGCTAAAGTGGTGTATGCCTTCACAGAAATGAGTGATGTAGTTAACCCAGTAGGATGGTCCCTCGTTGCACCTGGACATGAAAAGTCGGTCATTCTTGCTTTTCTTTAAACTATAAAATTTTTTATTACCAGGTTTAGAGTTCTTATCAGTAATATTAATAATTCGTCTTTACACAGGACGGTATTCTTCGGAGAATATAACAACAAAGGCCCTGGAGCAAATATGGATAAACGTAAATACAATAAGAAACTAACTGATGCAGATGCTAAACCATTCATCAGCCTTGCCTTTATAGAGGGTTCTAAGTGGATACTTCCTCCTACCAAAGTTTAAAATCTATTACTTCAGTTTGTAAATTTATGTGTACACCCAATTTAAGGAATAATTTTTGTTTGAGCTAGGTAAACACATAATTTTTGTTTTCAGTTCCTGATTTTATTCCCTCTGATGCGTTCAGAGCCTGGAGTTCTTGTGTAATACAAAATTTATTTTCTCCAAACGTATTTATCTGAGTTATTTTTGTCAGTTGATGTATAAACTATATTCCAAATGTGAGTTCTTAAGAAAAGGGAACTCTAGGAAGTGATAAAGATCAATTTCAAAATTTTTGAAGATGTCAAGGAAGCAGCCAATTTGTTCAAGCCAATAATCTAGCTAAAAATTTTTATCTGGATTCATTAAACTATATTCCATGCATTAATCTTGCATAGCAAATTAATATTTTTAAATAATTGAAAATATCAAAGACGCGGAGCTCCTGATCCAAGATAACGTGGACAGATTATTTAACTTAAGATTTTTAAGATCGAGATGCATCACATATCTACACAATATTGTAACCCTGAGTAGAAAGCACATGTTTGTACCCATCGATGGATTTAAGAAGATGAAGGTTTTCTTCCGATATTTTCTCAAATTTGCAATTGTACGCTGCAAATATAGTATTGTAATTGTATTTTAATTTTTAATCTTTATTAAGTTTTAAACCATGATAAAAGTGGATGACTAATATTTTATAATTTTTTATATGTTTATACTTTTCTTGCAAATTTATGTGTTCATTACACTCTAATAGTAGAAGTTTAATTATCAACTAATAATAATAACGACAACAACGAACCACGAGTTCTTTGTGAGCCCGCTCGACTTGCCCCATCGAGGAGCGAGCCGAGCAATAGCAAAGATCGTAAACAAGAATCTGAGTGGTCATTTTGATTTGAGAAAGATGATTTCTGCAGAATTTGAGGCAGTATTTACTATATTGCAAAAGCAAGAAATGTTAGAAATATTATTTTTTATCATTATTGTTGTTGCTCAAATCAGAACACTAATTTTTATTGAACTGAAAGAAATTTACTGTTACCCATCTTAATATCCTAATTAATTAATGATCTGAGTAATTAATAAGAAAACATTAAAGAGAGTATGGATTCCAACTGTACGTGGATTAGGTTCTTGCAATTTTTCAAATATATTACTTTCATGGGATATTTTGGATTTTTTGTTTTTCGGAACCCTTGATTTCGGATAAAAGTATCAAAAATTGAAATATATATATCTAAAACGCAAGCACTTAATTTAGAAATATAGATATTGATACGAAAGTGTTATAATCCAACTTATATAATTTTTTCCATTTCAGGTATATAAACAAAATAATTAAAAGTTAAAAATTTATGACTACAAATGTTTCAAAATTAACAAACTTGTCAAAAAAAATTCAAAAATCAAGTGATCACGTTTGTGTCCGTAATCCTTTAATTCATCTCATAATGTTGATTTCAGTTCAATATCTCGTACAAAATGATGTGATAACAACTAGGTTGTAATCCATCTCTTGCTAAAATCCTTCCACAAACAACAATCAATGAAATTCTTGAAAATTTTCGAAGTACCTTCCTGTAGGCTCAACTGTTCGCCAAAGCATGTGGTTCGAAGAAGTGTAGCCCAGACAAGACTTTATTTAAGGGTGGGCAAAAAAATTGAAAAATCGACGAAACCAATCAAACCAAATCGACTCAAGTCGAATTGGGTTGCTTTGAACCAAAAAATTGGTTTGGTTCGGTTAATTTTAACAATTAAAAAGTCGGTTGGGTTGGCTCCGGCTTAAGCATCCAACCCATTAATTAACTGACCCAACCCACAAATGCATTTTTTTTTATATTTTAAAATTCATCTTTTTTAATGCACAGATAAATAATAAAAACACAAATATAATTGTCTCAAATAATTTGTCTACAATCTATATTTTTCTACCAAAGCTTTCATTTTGTTGTAATTGTTTGTTGAGAATTATCTGATTTATATATGTGATGATTTTGGAAAATTTGATTCTTTACCATTTAAATTATATATATTATTGATGAGTAAATTTAATCAATGCTCACTAAACTTTAGTGTACATTACTACTTGCTTTCCCAACATTAAAACATTACTCGTTGCTCACTCGTCTATCAAATTGCTTACCAGTTGATCACTCATCTCATTTTCGTCACCCTAAACTAACGGACTCTACCACGTGGCGACTGAAATCCAACGTGGCACATCACACATGAAATAGGCCGGCCAAAAGTGAAAAATCCTGGATCTTCATCTTCTCCCTCCATTTCTTAGACCTTGAATACAACTCAGTTAGTGCACCGAATTTGGGGGCAATTTTTTGGGTTCTTCAGTCTTCACGAGTTTAGAGGCAAACTTGGGTTTCGATTTGGGGCGATTATGGTTGTTCATGGATTTGTGGGCGAATTTGGGTTTTGATAAATTAGAAATCGAAAAAACTTTCATGGAAGCTACTAAGGTCGAATCTCTCGCACGGAGTGCTCAGAAAACTTAGTCAAAAGGTGAAGAGATCGGTGGTAGGGAAGATGAATTTGGGCTACTACTATTCCCACGATTCGGCGGCTCATGGCGGTGGAAATTCCGGCTTACATTCCATTTGTCATCACTTGTTTTGTGGTTTGTGGTCGGTCATTTGGTGCAGACAGAGGTGGGATTCTCCTGGGTTTGGTGTTGAACGGCAGAATCTGTGAAACCATGCTGACTGGGCGTCCGCCTTCCATGTTCCGGCTGAGTTTTTTTATTTTCCGTCTGATTTATGTGCCACATGGTATTTCCGTCTGCCACGTGGCTCATTTCGTTAGTCTAGAATGATGGAGATCAGTTGGGTGATGAATGTGTAAGCAATTTGATAGATGAGTGAGCAACGAGTAATGTTTTAATGTTCGGTGAGTAAGTAGTAATGTACACTAAAGTTGAGTGAGCATTGATTAAATTTACTCTATTATTGATATGCATTACGCAAGAAAAAATTTATATGTATAAAAAATGTTTTTAACCAAATATGGGTAGACAATTTTTTTTAATCGCACAAATTTCAAATCGGTTAACCGACCCAAATCGATTTTGTTTGGTTTAGTTCGATTTCAATGAATGGATTAGATCGATTTAGGTTGAAATTTATCTAAACTGATCGAGTCGGTTTCGGTTTCAATTTCGGTTTCAGGTTGCAATCAAAACCAACCCAACCCAAAACTTTGCCCAAGCCTTACTTTACCCGTCCGACGAGTGTGAAAATGTGCTCATGTACAATTCCAACAGTTTTCTCTAGATCTAGATGAATTGTAGAAATCTTGAAAATAAGGGTAAAGTATTTGATATCAAATAAACCGGGGGCTATGAGATAGTTAATCATGTGGAAATTACAGTTTGGGCGATATTTAAAATCCATTTTCTGAAATCAAGAATTAAGTTTCATAATACATAATTCAGATTAATTAATAAATATGATTTAAATAAATATATATTCACCATAACAACTACTACCTTTTACGTTAAAACTAGAAAGAGAAAATTTTCAAATAAGAAAACAAAATCATTAAAAATCATCAAACTGTCGAACACACTCTATCATCAACCCAAATTGATACTTACCTAAATTCTAAAAATCTATCTTCATTTAATTCAATCAATTTTCGAATGCTTTGCATCATTTATACAGATGGTACCTAAGCAAAATCGACAAAACCACCACCATTCTGGAGGTGACGAGGGTTGTGATCGAAACTTTTGAAAAATGGCAAAAACAAGGACTTGTGATCGAAAATCACAACACAAAGCCGGTGATGCATCTGGAGGTATACAAGGTAATAGTAGAAGACCAAAATTCACAAAGGGAGTTCACGAAGAATTCTCCAAAACTCCAATTGACCAGTGAAAATGTAAATCGAAGAATGTAAGTGATCTTTGTAGTCCTTTGAGCCTATGGGTAATTCATTTTTCATATTTGTTGGGTGTGTATGAATAGCATAGTGTTTTGTTAGTAGGAAAATACTCATTTGTGATATACGGTTCACATAAGTATGATCGATGTAACAATGATGTAATCTATGAAGAGATTGTGACCAACTTTGTGATCAATTTTACAAAATATGTTGAGTTTGTGATATGGGTTGTGACTAGTTTGTGTGAACTGTGAAGTAATTGTGACCAATTTTACAAACTATATTGAGAATGTGACACTGATATGGTTGTTAGATAGTATTATGCTTGATTGTTTGTACAATGTTAAGATAATGTGACCAATTCTGTTGACTATAATGTGTGTAAAGTGAAGAGCTTATGTCCAACTATGTTGAGCTCGTGACATGCTTTTTGACGTTATTCTTAGATAGTATCATGTGTTTCTGTTAGATATGTGTGTGTACAAATACAAGATATTTGACATATTTTTACAACTTCTGTAATGTTCTGCAGGAATGAAAGTACATGATCCTCGAAAATCTATGGTGTTCAGGTAAAATTACCACCAGTGTGGCCAAAAATATTGTCAAATTTCAAATCAAAATTCACTGACGAACAAGGGGTTATTCTAGCAAGCACATGTTTCTCGTACTAAATGGAATGCCACAAAATTGTTGCCCAGTCCTAAGTGATATACTACTTTTTTGTTGAAGGAGGTGAATCAACCAAATCCTAATTAGATGTGGTTCGAGGTTGCAAAGAGATACATGCGATTTTCGTTGTGTGAGTTCTATTTAATCACGGTTGTTAGATATACTGGTAAGTATTTCAGGAAAATGCTTGAGAACGTTCTATCTAAGATTAAGGAAACATATTTTGGGGATTTGAAACTAGTTATAAATGAAGATGTGAGAAATGTATTCCTGAATGTGTTAGAAGTTGATGATCATGATGTTTTGAGGCTTGGGATTCTATATGTCATTACCTTCTACTTGTTCTCTACGTCCTACAAGAAAGTTGTTGAAAACTATTTGTTTGCTTTGGTAGAAGATTTTGACGTGATGGAGATGTTTCCTTAGGGTAAGGATTTATTTGAGATGTTTATAAAATCTTTGAAAGAGAGTTTAGGCCCTAGAAATCCCCACTATAGACTGAAGGGATTTTTGTTTGCATTTTAAGTCTGGATTTATGAGTCAATTTTCAGCCTCAACGAACCTTTAACCAATAGGATGGAGAACCATTATAAACTGGATGTTGGATAAACAGTCATCTGCAATTAAATCGAACGAATATATCTTCTCCTATTCAAATGTAAGTGTTTAAATACTTCGCTCGTAAATTTAGTTTGGTAGTATACAAAACACCAATTTTATATAGTTTTCACAGATCCCCGGTCATAAGACATAGTACATAGTTTGAAGGCTACAAATTATATACAAATTGGTCACAAATGAATTGCACATCACAGCATGCAATCACATTTCAAACAATGCATATATGTAAGTTTGCCACCCCATATTATGCATTCACGGATCACATACACAATCCCTAGGTCACATGCATGATTTCATGATATTTACTATCCATCACAATAATGACATTGAATATGCTTAGGTCACAATCACGGATAATCCATGTATGGTTACATGACTGATAAGTGATTCAATTATATCATGCTCACAAATTTAGTATATGGCATCAATCTATCTGACTTTGAGATGGCGGCTCCATATATATGTTTGGTGTTCCATACACGAAACCAATGTAACCACATACACTAGTTGACATACATTTTGAAGAGCCAGGCCATGTAGACACGGGTGCTACTATCCAATCTGATAAATTCAGTGCATGTTTGCTAATGACTACTAATGGACAAAAATGTCATTCAAGCGATGTTGGCAATGACAACAATGATGATTTCATTGATATACCACCAAAAAGGCAGAAGACATCCGCCTATTTGCATTCTCGAACCGAACGACAAACAACATAAGAATATTATCCAATGGAGCCACAGATACCTGATGTCCAAACACCAATCGAGGTACAGGTAACAAATAGAGATGATGAACCATAATCGGATATAAGGTGTTACATATTTACCTTTAAAAGTCACACAGAGTGTCATATGTTAACAACCTAAGGTCACAATCATATATTGAGTGAAGGACTTTGTAATGTTCAATTACAAGTACTTGAACAGCTGACAAAGGAATTGAGTAGCCAAATCTCTTAACTCCATTAGAAGAATGCAGACTTAACTATATAGCTCAATGCTGTTAAGTTATAGTTGTCATCAATAAAGGGAGATAAGAAAATAAGATAGATCAGATTGTCCACATACAAAGTGATATCAAATCAAACATGGTGAGCGTAAAGTTGAACATGACCTTTTTGTTGGATTCTATGATATTTTGATATCAAGTACGATCGATGCAATATTGAAAAAATTTAATGAGAAAAATAAAGGCAAAGTGCTGGAGTTATAGAAGAGCAGGAGAAAGTAAGTACTTCTGTAAGTACAAAGTTTTTTATTGTTCGTATTTGACATTGCCAATTAATTTTTGCGTTACATTCAGGTTACGAACATTAAACAAACAATGGACAAGAAAGGTAAGGGTTTGACCATGCTGATGAAATTGAATACCCATACTTTCCTCCAACCCCATCTTTTGATTAGGGGATTGCATCAACTCAAATAACTTCAAACGTGGTCAACCTGTCTCATGTGTTTAGATCCAAAAAAGTACAATAGCATGTCGATGCTTTTATAGTTGGTGTGATGAAGGAGACCAGAATTGATGATCATGTTAGCGTGATGAAAAAGATCAAATTCATGAGCAAGAGGTATTACAAATCCATTTACATACTTATTTTTTCATGGGTCACAGTTCAGAGGTTCATGTGCACATGTCATTATTATATGTTTGTGTATACAATGTCACAGGTCACATATATTTGTGTACAGTTCACATCTCTATGTTCACATGGCACACATTGTCTGCATAGGCATGAATCTAGCATATTAGATCCTCGCAAATGATAATTCGAATATAAAGTTCAAAAAATAGTTTACTTAGATGCATTTAATGACAAAGACATTAACAATACTCAAACACTAACTTTGAATGCTCCAACTTGAATTGAATCCTGGAAGGACAATTTGTTACCATTATATTTAATAAATCAATAACACGGTTGAAGCATGATGACATTCGATTTCAAATCAAATTCTCTAAAAGGAAAAATGGAGCAAATAAGTAAAATGGTCCCATTTAGGAGGAGTATATTTTTGGAGAACATATGCTCATTCAATGAGAGCTCGGATCGAACTGGTATATCATAACTAAGTATAAAATCCTAGAAGAGGTTCAAATATTTTGGAGCATTGAAAGTTGGATATCTCAATAAATTATGTTATTATGAAAATAGATTCAAAAATGAAAAAGTTGTTGATGGCACTTTTGCATGTAATATGTCACTTCATATTATGAATAGTGAGGATCTGAAATAAATCGTAGAAGCAAAGTAATGATTGGCCATTAAAAGAATATAATTCTAATAAATTTGAATTTACTAAATAAACATAGGTTTCTATACCTGTAGTCCGAAAGGTTGATAAAATCTTATATAAAGATGATAATGCTTGAAGGCTATAACAAGACAGTGCAAAATTAACTTCAACAAAAGATAGTTCAACAAATTTGAATGAAGATAATGTGGCTTGTATTGCACGACTCAAAGAAGACTATATCAAATGGAGCAAGATGAAGCATATTTATCCAAAATTATTCCATACACACGAGCTTCAAAAGAACGGGACAACGATATTCAAAATATTTGCTTGAGTGACAATATGATTGATTTATTCACAGAAGTAAGATCAACATCTATATTCAAGAAATTAGTTCACAAACTTGGAATGAGTTAATTCAAAGATATTCAGTGATCAACGTCGGAGGAGTAATTATACTCTTTTTCCTTTGCTTAGATTTTATCCAACTGAATTTTCCTAACAAAGTTTAATGAGGCAACATTTATTTTAATACTTCAAAGTAATTGTACTCTTTTTTCCTTCATTTGATATTTTCGTCCCATCGTTTTTTCTTATCAAACAAGGTTTTAACGAGGCGGACATTTTATCATTAAAGGTGAAGTATTATAAATATTATGATTACTAGTTAATGATAATTATACCCCTTAACTCCTAATTTTTATTACCATTGTATTCAATATAATACACAAAAATATATTGACTTCTTTATTCTTCTATCTTTTCTCTCTAATTTATAACAAGTTGTTAGTTTTTGTAATTGAAATTTGAAAGAGATGATTCAAGGTAATTTTTTCTAACCAAAAATTATAATAACTTGATTCAACAATCGCTGTACACTTAGTACTCAAACCAGTTCAACCTAATGTTTGAATTGATAGAGCTTAACAATCGAATAGTTCAACATAATGATAGAGTTGTTGAGGATTTTGTAAAAGGATAATACATAAGAATATTCGACATTGTCAATAGGAGTTGTTGACCTTGCAAATTGGACCTTTTATGTGGCCAACCGAGGATCACTCCACATGTTCCTCCCTACGCACAATAGCAAATTTTCAAACTCACACGATCGGAACCAGCAAGAGTGGTGGCGACAGCATACACTTCGAAGGTCGAGTCAATGGACGGTAATCAAAACGGTGCCGAAATTGTACAAGAGTGGGAAGGAGAAAATATTATACTTGTGTATGGAATGCCAAGTATTTTAAAGAGAGTTTCATTACCTTTGTCTCTTGCCAAACCTTTGATATTTATAAGCGAGGGGCACCGTTGAATGTGGGACACGTGTATGCAACTAACAGTATGAGGTATCTGCTCATAGGCGTCAATCAATCGTATCTAGAAGGGGAGGGTAATTAATTCTTCTGAGTTGTGAGTTGACATAAAGTTGAGATATCACATCATTCAATCCATGATGATAAAAGAGGATCCTGATACAAAGATACATCTCTAAAACTGACGACGGAAAGGCCTCTGTTGCATAGTACCTCGACACTCCTCACACTTTGGTAAGGGGGCGCCTCGACAATTACTTTAGTGATGCTTGTACCTCAACTTAAGCTTCGGGCGAGGCTCGTATCACTTTGAAACTACTTCGACTGGACATGTGGCACCTCGGTTAGTGAGGATATAACAGTGGACCCAATCGAGGAGATGATCCACAGGGGATTTCGCGTCGGGTAGGTTGAAACTTTGTGAAGTTGGAGGAGCGCATCTGTGATCGATGTGCAGACTAATAGGGGACGATGTGTGCGAGATGGCCTGAAGCTTTATAAACTGTTTGCATTGCTTCGATCTAGGCGATGATGCATAGGGGACTCTACGTCGGGAGGGTTGAAGCTTTGTAAAGCTGATGGAGGAGCTCTTCTACGACTGATGCACTAACCTACAAAGGACAATGCTTGAGAGATGACCTGAAGCTTTGTAAAGATTTTGCAATGCTGCAACCGAGGCGATAACTCACAGGGAACTCCGAGTCGAGAGGGTTGAAGTTTTGTAAAGCTGATAAAAGAACTCATATGTAACCAATATGCTGACCTATAAGAGATAAGGCGTGGGAGATGGCGTGAAGCTTTGTAAAGCTTTTCCAACACTGCGATCGAGGAGATGACCCATAGGAGACTCCACGTTGGGAAGGTTGAAGCTTTGTGAAGCTAATTGAGGAGTTTCAATTCGAAGCGTGCAATTTGTAATCTTAAATGATGTGAGAGCCATCGCGTATTTTCAATGATACAGTTGGATGCGATGCCTATTCTCAGAAAAGGCTGCTGCGGCTAATTATGACAAACGACTGTTGAAGATCGAGGTGATGCATTTGGTGCTTGTATGAGAGTCACAGATAGATCTTGAGTATTGATCAAATCTGACATTTCGTTTCAAAGGTCTAGATTTGTGATGTGATCAATAGCCCAGATCAATAGCATTTGAATTCAACATTGTGGATCATCTGAGGCTCCCTATAAAAAAGCACTTTGTTGCAAGTCGCAAGCCTTCACACTTTTGTAAACTCAAAGAAACTCTTGCTCTCGAATCTTCTTGCGATTTCAAGCTTCTTCGATAACTTTTCGATGTTCTCAAAGTCTCCTAACAACTTTCCCAGACTCTGTTCATTTCTTCAGCATAAAAGTCAACTTTCAGTCTACTGTCGTAAGTATTTTTCTAAGTTTTTCGTCTTCTTCTTCTCAAAAAATGGCTTCTGAGGGTAGTAGGACCTTTGGGAGGGATTTGGAGATAGTGAGGGTAGATGAGCCCATCTTGGCGACCTCTGTCGAACTTTCCAAGGGATATTAGAGAGAGAACATATGGAGATGACCTGATAGTCCTATCGACACTTCGATCCACTGGGGAGCGTCTGACCACCCCTCAAAGCTTAAGCCAACCTCAATAGACTGAAGAAAGAATATAGGATACAAGATAGCATGGATTTGATACATCTGGAGCCTGATGAGCGAGCCTGTTACCCGAGGCCGAGATGTGTAGTGGTGAGCGAGGCGATTCTTAGGGCTGGTCTTAGGTTGCCAGTCCATCCATTCTTTCGCTATGTCCTTAGATCTTATGGACTAGCCCCAACCCAGCTTAACCCAAACTCCTAAAGCCAAATGATGGGGTCATGGAAGCTTCGTAGGGGGCAGAGATGCCTTTTCTGTTTTCAAAACCTATATATCCCTAAGGTAGCGACGAGGTGTGATAAGATCAGGGGTGGTATTATCTGACCTCATGGGGTTTCGACACTCCATTTGTACTCGATCTGTCGAGCTCTATCAAGAATTAAAAGAGCTCTTGGTACTGAGCTTTCGGGAGATGGGACACAATGGAGCGGGACCCCTTGGCACCTCTTATGGTCTCCACCAAATATTCAACACTTAATAAGTACTGTTTTATATTTTCATGTGTTATTCACTTCAGTTCGGGTGCTAACTCTGGTTTGTCCTTATAGGTACTGTTCCTCGATGTGAATTGTTGGTGAGGATTTTGATAAAATTTACATCGTCTATCAATTTTCGTCTAACATGATGTCATACAATGAGCTGATTAAGAAGAACATCCACTTCATTGAACACAAATGGATGGCTTCTTAGAGTAAGTCTTTTGAAGTGGCCTCGTTACAGTGTTTCCGGACTTGCGATACTTGCTAATTTTCTTGTGTTTCATTGCAGATAACTTTAATAATAAAAGGCCTCTAAAGCTTGATTTTAAGATGATTCAGAGGATGATGGCCGAAACGCGAGCCCTGAAGACCGCCTACTCAACTTACAAAAAACAAACTAACGACTTGGTTGCTGCAAGCAAGACACTTCAGCCAACCGGTGGAGAGGAGGAGGCTCCTAAGACTTCTCTCCTGAGGAAGGGAAAAAGAGTTACTAGGTCATCGGTGAAGGGGTCCACAATAGCAAGGGTTGTCCCTGCTCTTCGGCAAACGACGATCCCAACTAGGGTCGTAACAAGGAAGAAGGTGGTTCCTCCTTTCTGAGGCTGTTCCTGCTGCAGATCCCATTCCAGTCACACACATTCCTCTAACTCAAGTGTCGGACCAGTTGAGGAGGAAGAGAGCCCACCCAAAGTAAAAGACTGACTTCTTGGGCATCAACACAGAGGAGCCAATGAAGAAGATGCCAAAGGCTTTGCCTCCCGAGATAGAGGTAGTTGTAGTCATCCACAGTAAATACTGGATAAAGGCATGGAGGAGGATCACACAGCCTCGTGCATTGTCGAGGACCTTAGTATAGTGTCCGGCTGGAGGGTTTGATGAAGGACCACCAGGCTAAAAACATAGATTTGGCGTAGCGATTGGAGGCAAACCTTCACAATGGAAAAGCAGTGTGGGCTGCTGAGGCTAAGGCTTCAAAGGAAGAGCTGAAGAGGATGGAGGTAGAGGGCCTTCTAGGGAAGGCCAATGCTGATGTAGAGAGGCTGAAGAAAGAGCTCTAGTAAATGGAGTGGCAGGTGGCTGCTCTAACAAGGCGAGTTGATCGTGTCAATGAGTACCACTTTTTGGCCACGGAGGCTCTGGAGGCCTCAAACAAAGAAAAGACTGAGCTAAGAAAATGGGCGTAGGCCTAGGCTGAGAAGATCGATTCTCAAAAGGCCAAACTGAAGGTGGCGGGAGAGATGGTTGTGCAGCACTTCATTGATCATTTTGAGGAGCACTCGCTATATGATACCTTTGCCAACTTCTAGGCCCCATGGAATTCCCAAGCAATGCTTAAGCGCCTAAGGGAGATCCACCTAACCCTGGACGTATCTGCACTTGAAGCAAAGTTCGATGGGCCTACTGGAGGTCGGCTAAACACTGCTCCTGTCGAGAAAACTCCTAGAGCTCCCCAGGAAGCTGGGACGAATACGAAGAATGGGGTCGTGGTGCCAATAGATGATTAGGACTTCAATGTAATGGCTTCAGCCCACCTTTTGTACTCATTTTAATATGAATGAAATGAAATTCTTTGCAAAGTGTTGTGACTTCTTTTGTTTATGTTGAATTGTTTGCAATTGTACTATTGTGATTGGATAAGCGCTTAAGTAAAAAATCAAGCATTACTTACTAACAAAAACCAGCAGAAGCACAAAACGATTAATCCATAGAGCATAATGACGAACTAAGGCTTCATAAGTAATTTGAACTTAACATTATCAACTAAGGCAATTTCAGCACTTAGTCAGATAGGAATAAGTTATAGTAGATCATATAAGAACATCGCCAGTTCAGAGCATATATTTATTGGTAGTACTTCTTCAAGTGTTTGATGTTCCACTTATAAGGCATCATTTTTCCTGCCATGTCTTCAGCCTAATAAGCTCCACGATATGGGTCTTTCCAGTTCGGTCCAAACACTCCAAAGCCTGCTGGTTTTGACACTAGGAACACCCTTCTAAGTACTAGGTCACCCAAACGTAGAGTTCGATTTCTGACCTTTGAGTTGTAGTATTGGGTCATCTTTCTCTAATATGTGACCAGTTTGGCTTAGGAAGAATCCCTCCTTTCTTCCAGGAGATGGAGTTTGCGCTTCGTCATTGCTGATCTCATTGAAGTGTATGCAACGATGCCCAGGGATTCCTACTTCAACTGGGCTCATGGCTTTGGTTCCATAGGTCATGGAGAAGGGGGTCTTTCCTATTGCAGTTTGGTTAGTTGTGCAGATGACCCAAAGGACATGGGAAAGCTCATCGACCCATGCTCCTTTCTAGGCGTCAAGCTTCCTTTTCGAGGTGTGCTTGATCGTCATGTTTACTACCTCAACCTGTCCATTTTCTTGGGGTGATAGGGTGTTGGAAAATCCTTCTTTATACCCAATTCGTCGCATAGATCTCACATCTTTTTGTTGTAGAACTGCTTTTCATTGTCAAACACAAAGGAGTGGAGAATGCAAAACCTACAGATTATATGCTTCCAGATGAACTTCATAGTATTTGCTTCGGTGATCCTTCCCAAAGGTTCAGCTTTGACCCACTTGTTGAAGTAATCAATGGAAATAATGGCGAAGGTTGAGCTTTTTCTTCCTTTCGGGAGGAGGCCAATGTAATCTATCCCCCACTTGACAAACGGTCAAGGATTGGTGACTATGGAGAGGCTCTGTGAAGACTATTTTTGAACATTGGAGAACTGCTGACACTTGTCAGATTTTCGAACAAACTGACATGAATCCCTTTTCAAGGTCGACCAGAAGTAACCTTGTCAAAGCACTTTGTGTGCCAGAGCTGTTCTCCCAGAGTGGTTTCCACATACTCCCTCGTATATCTCCTTTAATGTGTACATTGTTTATTTTCATTCAACGCATCATCAAAAAGGGGTGTTCATATTGAGGCCTCCCTTCTGAACAGAAAGAGCCTTCTTATCTGTAACTTGTTCACAATAAGTTATTTCATCAATGAACCTAGCAAGGTAGTTTTTGAGTGTTTTTCCAGTAGCCTGCCTCATATCTTGGAGATATTGTACTGGGGCCTTTCCTTTCCTTCGTAAGAGGTATTGGTTCAAGAAGGCATTTTTCAAATCTGACCAACTCCTAATGCTATTCTATGGTAGTCGACTGTACCACACTTCAACAGCTCCGGCGAGGGTCAGATGAAAGGCCCTACATTTTAATGCCGATAAGGCTTCTCTCAGGCTCATTTGCGTCATGCATTTGGTGAGGTGCTTTTGTGGGTCTCATTTTCCCTCATACTTCAAAATTTTAGAGGGCATGAAATTCGCGAGCATTGAGAAGATTCAAATTTCACTAGAGAAGAGGAGATTGTCGTCATCGTCATTTATCTCATAAGATAGATATGGCCCCTCAAAGTCATCTCCCTCTAGCAAGTCCTGGAGAGGTGGAGGTGCTCTTCCTCAACTCCCCCAATCTACCAAGCTTCTTCTTTCACGCCTATTTTTAGGTGGAAGAGGTGCTTCCTACTCTTCTTCATGTTCTTGTTGAGCTGATCTTTGTATGGAGCAATGATGTGAACCTCGTAGCAATGGAAACTACGAAACCCACAACTAGATTGATGCGGAACCCAAGAACGCCAATACTAATCTAGTTTTGGATCTTGAACCCCAATAATCGAACCACGAAACCTTAGATTAGCGAAGAATCTAAAACCCCTTGATTACAATCAATGAAACCCACAATCCGACGACAAGAACACCACAAGAAATCGATTCTTGATAAGTTCTAAGTTTGTCCAATGAAGAACAATTGATTGAAAGGAAATTTCTCTCTCTGTATTAATTTCAACAAAAAGTCTTTACATAATGAAAAGAGTTTCCTATTTATACTATGGCATAAAAAACATCCAAATTAATCAAAATATGGTAATATTTTGATTTCACAAGAGTTCTACCAACATTAGAAGATTCGGCAAAAATTTAAAAAAAAACGAATTTTTTTCCCGCTTTTTTTTTTATCTATGCGGCCGCATAGATCATTTCTATGCGGTCGCATAGATCAACCCAGCCAGCCACAAGCAGTTTCGGTGTCCTTCTATGCGGCCGCATAGGCCGTTGAGCCTGCGGTCGCATAGACCAACTTCGTGCCGCCTTCGTCCGCTTTTATCTCGTTGATCCAAGTTCCTTCGGCCTTCGACCCCAACATGAAACTTGTTCCATTTGACCTCCCGAACATTGTTTCATCGATCGTTTGCTTGACAAGCAATCCCATCGCTTCTTTCACTCACTTCGTCCTCGATCGCGTCATCGGTCCGCCTTCGACTATCAATGGATCCTTTCCGTAACTCATCGCTTGACTCGCTTCGGTTGTGGACGTGCATTGATTCATATCATCCCCTCCCTCTTCAAAAGGATTCGTCCTCGAATCTGAACCTACATCGAAAAGAGATAGATCAGCAACATTAAAAGTAGCTGAAACAGTAGACTCACCTGGTAAGTCCACTTTGTAGGCATTGTCGTTGATCCGCTCGATGACTTGAAATGGTCCATCGCCTCTTGGTTGCAACTTCGACTTCCTCTGTTCTTGAAAATGCTCCTTTCTGATATGCACCCAGACCCAATCTCCAGGTTCAAATGTAACGCGTCTCCTTCCTTTGTTTGCTTTTGATGCAACCAGCTTTCCTTTCTCTTCGATTTGCATCCTGACCCTTTCATGGAGTGCTTTCACCATCTCTACCTTGCGTTTCCCATCCAAGCTACCTCGTTCATGCATAGGTAAAGGTATTAAATCCATAGGTATTAGTGGATTAAAACCATAAACAATCTCAAAAGGAGAAAATGAAGTTGAAGAATGTATGGCTCGATTATATGCAAACTCTATGAATGGTAAACACTCTTCCCATGATTACAAATTTTTATTGATCACTGTCCTAAGCAATTGTGTCATAGTTCGATTTACCACCTCAGTTTGACCATCTGTTTGTGGGTGACAAGTTGTAGAAAACAATAACTTAGTTCCTAACTTACTCCACAAAACACGCCAAAAATGACTCAAAAATTTCACATCTCTATCTGACACTATACTCTTAGGTACTCCATGTAAACGTACTATTTCCTTAAAGAACAAGTCCGCAATATTAGTAGCATCGTCAGTTTTATGACATGGTATAAAGTGCGCCATCTTACTAAACCTATCGACCACTACAAATATTGAATCCCTACCCCTCTTTATCCTAGGCAAACCTAACACAAAATCCATAGATATGTCTATCCATGGTTCACTAGGCACAGGCAAAGGAGTATACAATCCATGAGGTTGAACCTTAGACTTAGCCTTTTTACAAGTTATGCACTTTCCACATATTTGCTCTACGTCATGTCGCATTCTAGGCCAATAAAAATGTTCTCCTAACATGTCTAAAGTCTTTTGAACCCCAAAGTGTCCCATTAAACCACCCCATGTGCTTCCCTTACCAATAATTCACGCAAAGAACAATTAGGAATGCACAACTTATTTTCCTTAAACAGATATCCTTCATGCCTATAGAATTTATCAAATGCACATTTGTCACATGAAGCATATATATCAGAAAAATCACTATCAGTTTCATACATGCTTTTAATATGCTCAAAACCAAGTAATCTAGTACTTAATGAATTTAAAAGCACGTACCTTCGAGACAATGCATCAGCAACTATGTTTTCATTACTTTGTTTGTACTTGATGACGTATGGAAAAGTCTCAATAAACTCCATCCATCTCGCATGTCTTTTGTTCAACTTACCTTGACCTCTCAAATGCTTCAAAGATTCATGATCGGTGTGTATCACGGATTCCTTTGGCCATAAGTAGTGCTACCAAGTCTCCAAAACTCGAATAAGTGAATACAACTCTTTGTCATATGTCGGATAGTTCAATGCTGCTCCACTCAACTTTTCACTAAAGTAAGCAATAGGCCTCCTTTCCTACATTAATATTGCTCCTATACCTATCCCTGATGCATCACACTCAACCTCGAATGTTTTATCAAAATTAGGTAATGCTAAAACAGGTGCTTTACATAGCTTACCCTTAATTATGTTAAATGCAACTTTCTGTGATTCTCCCCAATGGAAACCTACACTCTTCTTTACTATTTTAGTCAACGGTGTGGTGATGGTTCTAAAATCTCTTACAAACCTCCTATAAAAACTAGTCAATCCATGAAAACTTCTAACTTCAGTTATAGTCTTAGGTGTTGGCCATTCTTTTATAGCTTTTATTTTTTCTTCATCAACTTCTACCCCATTAGCACTAACCACAAATCCTAGGAAAACAACTCTATCCATGCAAAATGTACACTTTTTAAAATTGGCATATAGTTGTTCCTTTCGTAATACAATAAGCACACAATTTAAATGCTCTAAATGCTCACCTAGGGTTTTGCTATAGATTAAGATGTCATCAAAGTAAACCACAACAAATTTCCCAATAAAAGCACGCAAAACATGGTTCATTAAACGCATAAAAGTGCTCGGTGCATTAGTGAGTCCAAATGGCATAACTAACCATTCATACAACCCATACTTAGTTTTAAATGCCGTTTTCCATTCATCACCCTCCCGCATGCGAATTTGATGATACCTACTTTTAAGATCAATTTTACTAAAAATGCAAGCCCCATGCAACTCATCAAGCATATCATCTAACCTAGGTATTGGGTGACGATACTTTACCGTGATATTGTTGATAGCTCGGCAATCCACGCACATTCTCCAAGTCCCGTCCTTCTTAGGTACCAACAAAACAGGTACAGCACATGGACTCATGCTCTCCCTGACATAACCTTTGCTCATCAACTCCTCCACTTGCTTCTGAAGCTCCTTCGTCTCCTCGAAATTGCTTCGGTAAGCTGGTCGATTAGGTATGACAGCTCCGGGTACAAAGTCAATCTGGTGCTTGATGCCTCTGATTGGTGGCAATCCACTTGGCATCTCCTCGGGAAACACATCGTCGAACTCCTGCAATAAAGATTTAACCAAACTAGGGAGGGATGTGTTAGAATCCTCAAGATTGAGGAGGGACTCCTTGTACACTAACAATATCATTTGTCTACTTTCACTCATAGCCTTTTTCAACTCACTCTCCTTTGCATAGAAGTTGACTTTTGGCTTTTCTCTCCCCTCAGCTAACTCTTTTTCTCTCTTCTCAACTAACTCCTTTTCTTTCCCCTCATGTGGCTCCTCTTTCTTTTCTCCACTCTTAGCCACCTCACTATTTTCTCTCTTATCGATGGTTGCACTATTGCCTCTCCTTTTTCCAGACTCTCTTATTCTCTCATCTTCCTCACTTTTCAGCTTGAGTTGATCTCTATAAACTTGTGCAGGTGTTAATGGAGCAAGAGTAATAGTCTTCCCATCCTTGACAAAGCTATATCGATTCCTATACCCATCATGTGTGACCCTTCTATCATATTGCCATGGTCTTCCTAACAATATATGTCCCACATGCATAGGCACCACATCACAAACTACTTTGTCACTATAACTTCCAATCGAAAAATTAATTAAGACCCTTCGATTCACCTTAACTTCCCCACTATCATTCAACCATTGTAACTTATAAGGCCTAGGGTGTCTTAACAATGTTAGTCCTAGTTTCTCAACTATAGTTGTGCTAGCTACATTCGTTCCACTCCCACCATCAATTATCATGCTACATACCTTATCGTTGACGTAACAACGTGTATGGAAGATATTTTCTCGCTGCTGCTCCGAATCATCCACTTTGACTTGAGTGTTAAGAGCTCTCCATGACACCAACGATTTTCCAACAGCAAACTCCAATTTTTATTCCTTTTCAACGTCCTCCAATGCAGGCATGTCATCATACTCGCCTTCACTTTCACTCACCACTTCTCCATTATCCAACAACACCATTACCCGTTTATTTAGGCATTGAGAAGCGATGTGCCCGGACCCCAAACAGCTGAAACACTTGATGTCTCGGTTTCTTGATGGTTGTGAATCAGTCTTGGGTGCTGTTTTGCTAGCACTTTCCTCTTTCCCTTTTTGCCATTCATTCCTACCCTTAGGTACAGCTTTATCAACCTTATTGTTGTTGTTGTTGTTGTTGTTGTTGTTCCATCCCGATTTCCAAGATGGATTTGCACTCGAAGTTCCTATCGATTGCCTAGCTGTCCCTTTCCTCTTCAACTGTCTCTCCACCTCCATAGCCACATGCAACATGTCTTCCAACTCCACATAATGTTGTAACTCTACTACATTGGCAATTTTCCTATTCAAACCATTCAAAAATCGTGCCATGGTAGCCTCTCGATCCTCCACCACATTAGCCCTAATCATGAGTATTTCCATCTCCTTATGGTAATCTTTTACACTTTTCGACCCTTGATATAGGCCTTGCAGTTTTTGATGGATATCTCGGTAATAGTGGCTAGGAACAAACCTCTTTCTCATCAATGACTTCAATTCTTCCCAAGTGCTAACTGGTCTTCCCCCACTCCTACGTTGTGAAGTAACCACTTGGTCCCACCATGAAATGGCATAGTCACTGAACTCTAAAACCGCTAACTTCACCTTCTTCTCCTCCGAATAATTATAACATTCGAAGATCATCTCAACCTTTCTCTCCCATTCCAGATATGCTTCGGGATCACTCCTTCCTTTGAATGAAGGAATGGTCATCTTTATATTTCCTAGATTTCCATCCAACTCCTCCCCGCGATCATTCCGACCCCGTCTGTTGAACCTATCGCCTCTATTCCTCATCCTTCCCATCTCAACACCGTGAAATTCATCTTTGCCCAGCTCACTCCCATATCCATACTCTTCTCGCCTTTCCCTCCTAGGCTCCCATCTATCCGGTCCTCTGGCATTGGACTCATCCACTCGATGCCCCCGACTAAGATTGGCCACCGATGTATCTAACCTATTCATCCAAGCCTCTTGCTTCTCCAACCGTTCTCTCATATCTCCAAACGCCCTTTGAAACATTTGCACCAAATCCTCCGATGCGTTGTTATTGTTGCCTTGTCGGCTTGAGTTTGATTCTGCCCTTTCTGACATCCTAACACTAAAATTTTATTTAACTGCCTCACCAAAGTCACTCGGAAACACACAATGGCTTTTACCCTCTATTGAACTCACCTCTCTGCCTTTTACCACTCAGTTCTTTCAACAGTTGCTTCTAAGGACAATCAATGAACTCAATCAATCAATCAATCTTATAGACTTCTCAAACCGGATGTGATTCAAAGAATTGTAACAAACGGACTCAAGGAAACTTCTAAAACTTTGACTTTGAATTGAAGGAATGGAATGAATCAATGTGTCCAGGCAACTGAGAAACGATATTGAATTAAAAAAAAATTGTTGGTATTTGACGGATCAATAATATGTAACAATTTTTTTTTATAACTGTACAGATGAACAGTACCGTACGGATGAATAGTAACTTCTTTTTTTATGATCCGGAATTCAATAACAAAACCAACGCAGAAAACGAAAACGAATTTGGACGAAAATTGACCCCGGGAAACAGAATATGAAGATTCTTTTTGACACTTTTTAGATCAAAGAATCAAGAAAACCTTCTGGACACAAGAACACAAGGAATTGAAAGGAATTAAAAAAAACAAAGATATAACCTGATTAAATTGGAGCCAATGCTCTGATACCAACTGATGCGAACCCCATAGCAATGAAAACTACGAAACCCACAACTAGATTGATGCGGAACCCAAGAACGCCAATACTCATCCGATTTTGGATCTTGAACCCCAATAATCGAACCACGAAACCTTAGATTAGCGAAGAATCTAAAACCCCTTGATTACAATCAATGAAACCCACAATCCGACGACAAGAACGCCACAAGAAATCGATTCTTGATAAGTTCTAAGTTTGTCCAATGAAGAACAATTGATTGAAAGGAAATTTCTCTCTCTGTATTAATTTCAACAAAAAGTCTTTACATAATGAAAAGAGTTTCCTATTTATACTATGGCATAAAAAACATCCAAATTAATCAAAATATGGTAATATTTTGATTTCACAAGAGTTCTACCAACATTAGAAGATTCGGCAAAAATTTAAAAAAAAAACGAATTTTTTTCCCGCTTTTTTTTTTATCTATGCGGCCGCATAGATCAACCCAGCCAGCCACAAGCAGTTTCGGTGTCCTTCTATGCAGCCGTTGAGCCTGCGGTCGCATAGACCAACTCCGTGCCGCTTTCGTCCGCTTTTATCTTGTTGATCCAAGTTCCTTCGGCCTTCGACCCCAACATGAAACTTGTTCCATTTGACCTCCCGAACATTGTTTCATCGGTCATTTGCTTGACAAGCAAACCCATCGATTCTTTCACTCGCTTCGTCCTCGATCGCGTCATCGGTCCGCCTTCGACTATCAATGGATCCTTTTCGTAACTCATCGCTTGACTCGCTTCGGTTGTGGACGTGCCTTGATTCATATCATCCCCTCCCTCTTCGAAAGGATTCGTCCTCGAATCTGAACCTGCATCGAAAACAGATAGATCAGCAACATTAAAAGTAGCTGAAACAGTAGACTCACCTGGTAAGTCCACTTTGTAGGCATTGTCGTTGATCCGCTCGATGACTTGAAATGGTCCATCGCCTCTTGGTTGCAACTTCGACTTCCTCTGTTCTTGAAAATGCTCCTTTCTGATATGCACCCAGACCCAATCTCCAGGTTCAAATGTAACGCGTCTCCTTCCTTTGTTTGCTTTTGATGCAACCAGCTTTCCTTTCTCTTCGATTTGCATCCTGACCCTTTCATGGAGTGCTTTCACCATCTCTACCTTGCGTTTCCCATCCAAGCTACCTCGTTCATGCATAGGTAAAGGTATTAAATCCATAGGTGTTAGTGGATTAAAACCATAAACAATCTCAAAAGGAGAAAATGAAGTAGTAGAATGTATGGCTCGATTATATGCAAACTCTATGAATGGTAAACACTCTTCCCATGATTTCAAATTTTTATTGATCACTGTCCTAAGCAATTGTGTCATAGTTCGATTTACCACCTCAGTTTGACCATCTGTTTGTGGGTGACAAGTTGTAGAAAACAATAACTTAGTTCCTAACTTACTCCACACAACACGCCAAAAATGACTCAAAAATTTCACATCTCTATCTGACACTATACTCTTAGGTACTCCATGTAAACGTACTATTTCCTTAAAGAACAAGTCCGCAATATTAGTAGCATCGTCAGTTTTATGACATGGTATAAAGTGCGTCATCTTACTAAACCTATCGACCACTACAAATATTGAATCCCTACCCCTCTTTGTCTTAGGCAAACCTAACACAAAATCCATAAATATGTCTACCCATGGTTCACTAGGCACAGGTAAAGGAGTATACAATCCATGAGGTTGAACCTTAGACTTAGCCTTTTTACAAGTTATGCACTTTTCACATATTTGCTCTACGTTATGTCGCATTCTAGGCCAATAAAAATATTCTCCTAACATGTCTAAAGTCTTTTGAACCCCAAAGTGTCCCATTAAACCACCCCATGTGCTTTCCTTACCAATAATTCACGCAAAGAACAATTAGGAATGCACAACTTATTTACCTTAAACAGATATCCTTCATGCCTATAGAATTTATCAAATGCACATTTGTCACATGAAGCATATATATCAGAAAAATCACTATCAGTTTCATACATGCTTTTAATATGCTCAAAACCAAGTAATCTAGTACTTAATGAATTTAAAAGCACGTACCTTCGAGACAATGCATCAGCAACTATGTTTTCATTACTTTGTTTGTACTTGATGACGTATGGAAAAGTCTCAATAAACTCCATCCATCTCGCATGTCTTTTGTTCAACTTACCTTGACCTCTCAAATGCTTCAAAGATTCATGATCGGTGTGTATCACGAATTCCTTTGGCCATAAGTAGTGCTACCAAGTCTCCAAAACTCGAATAAGTGAATACAACTCTTTGTCATATGTCTGATAGTTCAATGCTGCTCCACTCAACTTTTCACTAAAGTAAGCAATAGGCCTCCTTTCCTACATTAATATTGCTCCTATACCTATCCCTGATGCATCACACTCAACCTCGAATGTTTTATCAAAATTAGGTAATGCTAAAACAGGTGCTTTACATAGCTTACCCTTAATTATGTTAAATGCAACTTTCTGTGATTCTCCCCAATGGAAACCTACACTCTTCTTTACTATTTCAGTCAACGGTGTGGTGATGGTGCTAAAATCTCTTACAAACCTCCTATAAAAACTAGCCAATCCATGAAAACTTCTAACTTCAGTTATAGTCTTAGGTGTTGGCCATTCTTTTATAGCTTTTATTTTTTCTTCATCAATTTCTACCCCATTAGCACTAACCACAAATCCTAGGAAAACAACTCTATCCATGCAAAATGTACACTTTTTAAAATTGGCATATAGTTGTTCCTTTCGTAATACAACAAGCACACAATTTAAATACTCCAAGTTCCTTCGGCCTTCGACCCCAACATGAAACTTGTTCCATTTGACCTCCCGAACATTGTTTCATCAATCGTTTGCTTGACAAGCAATCCCATCGCTTCTTTCACTCGCTTCGTCCTCGATCGCGTCATCGGTCCGCCTTCGACTATCAATGGATCCTTTCTGTAACTCATCGCTTAACTCGCTTCGGTTGTGGACGTGCCTTGATTCATATCAAGCAAACTCTACTGCTGAGGTTCTGTCCTATTCGGTCAAAGATGCTGATTAACCTCTGTGGTTCGTATTCTGATATGAAGTTTTTCCCCAATTGGTTGCCTGGGTGCTTTGGGCATATGAAGTAACGTCAACCCCCACATTTTTCTTTATACGGGGCTCTCTACGATGACTCAAATAGCCTTGGCTACGAGATACATGGGGAGGCCTCTGAGCTGGGTAGCCTCTTTGTGGCATTTGGAAGCCCTACTTCCCCAGGGCTAGCATAAAGAACTAATACATGGCTACATTCTGAGCTATGCTGTCTCTCATGCTTGTAGCTATTAGAGCCATTCCTACAGTGAGTATAGAAGTTGTCCTTTCACCTTGGTGACGCCGGTGATGAGGTTTTTGGTGAGTAACATTTGTCTAGAGCACCTCTTATTTAGAGCGTCCCTGAGTCCAGGATTTGCATCCTCATTGCCAGAACTCATTTTCACTCCTTTTTCAAGAGTGTTTAGCACTGGATTGTAGATAGTGACCTGGATTCTTTTTCAAGAATGTCCATTTTTCAAAGTGAGTCACTGGTTTTCTGGTGGCTTTTTTCGGTGGTTAATGGGGAACTCTTGAACGAGAGTTCCCACAAATGGCATCAATATGTTGATCTCACAAATTGGACCTTCCACATGGCCAACCGAGGGTCACTACATGTGTTCCTCCTCCCTGCACACAATAGAAAATGGTTAGATGCACACGGTCAGAACCAGTAGAGGTGGTGGCAACCGCATACACTCCGACGGTCAAGTCAGTGGACGGTATTCAAAACGGTGCCAAAATTGTGTAAGAGTGGAGAGGAGAAAATATTATACTTGTCTGGGGAATGTCAAGTATTTTAGAGAGAGTTTCATTACCTTTGTCTCTTTCCAAACATTTAGTATTTATAGGAAAAGGGCACCGTTGGAGTGGGACAATTGTATGCTTCTGATGGTGTGACGCGTTTGCTCGTAGACGTCAATTAGCCGCATCTAGAAGGGATGGCTAATTAATTCTTCTGAATTGTGAATTGACATAAAGTTGAGATATCACATTAATCAATCCATGAAGATAAAAGAGGATCCTGACACAAAGATACATCGCGATGGAGAGGCCTCTGTTGCATAGTGCCTCGACAATCCTCACACTTCGGTAAGGGAAAGCACCTCAGCAATTACTTTGGTGATGTTTGTGCCTCAGCTTGAGGTTCAAGAGAGGTTTGTATCACTTCGGAATTGTAAAGTCCTGAAAATTCGCATATATTAGAATTTATTTACTGTCATACTATATTTTAAATTTGGAAAGTAAGGGGACTAAAATGATAAATACAATAAATTCAATTTTAATTGGGTCAAATATTTAAATATAGATAGAGTAATGATAAATATATCAATATTGTACTCGTTGGATAGCTCGTAATTAATTATGTATATTATGCTCAAGAAAAATTTGATACGGATAGATAAGCTCCAAGATATTTCAGTTTGAAAAAAATAGATGAAAACTATTTTTACTATCATATATTGAAAAAAGTAGATGAAAACTATCATATATTGACTAGTTTTATTTTTTGATGAAAATGTACCCACCACGTGTCACGTGTATGGAGTGTTTCATTTTTTATTTTGAATTGGTTGGGGTTTGTTAGTGCACGTGTATCCTAAAATATAGATAGGTAGTTTTATTTTAAAATAATTTATTTGCCTAGGTTGTTGGGAGATGATAGTGATTGTTACCATCTGTTGATTAGATAGAGGAGAAATAGCGATTGCATAGAATTGAGACTCTTTATGGGGAAAAAAACACATTTTCTTTTAAAGACTTTTAGGCCTATTAAAATTCAATATTCTTTTCCACCTTTAGACACCCATATACAATGATAGCAGCAACAAATACAAAAAATAAGTTTGAAACTTGAATTTGGAGTTTGTCTTCCGAAAATTGATTTATTACGAAATAGGATATTGATGTGCAGTGTTTTTCTATCCTGTTTAAATATTTTTTCATGTTGACGAATTTTATACTCATGAAAGTTAAAGTTATGATGTAATATGCTATGGTGTGAATGATATGGCCATTCTGGTACAATGATGTGATATAAAATGATATGAACTCTTACCGGATTTAAAGATATGACAGGGTATGATTTTCTAACACATGTTTTAAAAAATTTATACGGGATCGCACCATTAATTTTATATCCTACTGAGTATTTCTATGTACTCACCCTTTTCCCTACTCCTCACAAATTAGAACGGATCGTTGGTTGGCAGGCAATGCAGTGGAGTTGTGATGCTAGAAATTATGGAATTCAAAATAAATAAATTATAAGTAACATGACTATGAAACTTTATTTATTTATTTTTTAGCATTATTTTAGTTTTATCTTCATGTTAAATCCGCAATTTAATATTTGTGACATGGTTCAGTTAATTATGTTTTCCATAGGCTTTATTTATTTTATAGATGGAACTAGAAAGATTTACATGTAGAATGTTTGACATAATTTATTTAATTATGAAATAAAGGTTTTAGTAATGATTTTAAATCTTTAATTTTTGGGTCGTTACAGTATGGTATCAGAGCTTAGGTTTAATTTCCTGTAGACCCATATACATTCTCATAATATGAGTTTCGAAAGATAAATAAAAAGAAATAAAACAAATTGGGTGTGTAAAAAAAAAGATTTAAATTATTGCTAAATTGTATTTGTGTGTATATATGTGTGTGTGTGTGTAGATTTTATAGAAATACTTCCATTAAAATAATTTTTATGTTTAGCCATAATAGTCACTAAATAATAATTTAGTTACTATTTTTTTAAACGGGTGAAATTTTATAATCGTCCATGCACTAGTATGTGATATTTTCTAGTAGCTAAAACTTCGATTTAATTCCTATTTAAAAAATAATAATATATAATAAATAAATAAATTTTGATGATATATATAAACACTGGATTTTACATGTTTTAAATATTACATGTAATAAAATGTTTATTAGTTTCCTTACGTAATATTTGTTAAAGGTTAATATTTTCTGAAAATTTATGAATTTAACGATAATGACAATTTAAAATTATTAAATATATGAATGATCTTTGGCACTCAACAGCCACCAATCGACCACCCCTTCGACGACCCTAAGGTATTAAAGGGGTAAGAAAATGAATGTACTTAGACATTTTGCATGATTTAAATATTTTAAATTGCATATCTTTAAATTTTTAAGGTTATTTTTCTTGTTAAATTTATGATATCCATAAGATAACATAAGTATAACTTGTTAGACTTAGTACTGAAATGTGACCGATAACATCATATTAAGGCCCCGTTTGGTAGGGATTTTTTGCCCCAAAAAATTGATTTTTTTACCGTTATTTTACTATTCAAGTCGTAATTTTTGACTTCTTCTCTCACATGTGGACCCCACTTTTCTTCTAACGGTCAAAAAATCAATTCTCAAAATCCCTACCAAACGGGCCCTAAATTTTAGGAAATGGCACCACCTACTCACACGAACTTGATGCGAGATTTACTACGAGCGATACAAGAACTGAACAAACAGAGCCAAGCACCGTTGCCATAAAATGCACCACCACAGCAAAATGCACCCCCATTTGTCCCAGGAGCCGTCTCAGTGGTTAAGCAATTTCATAGATACAAGCCTCCGACTTTCGACGGTGGTTCCGACCCACTAGCTATTCAGGAGTAGATTAGAGGTCTGGAGCACATCTTTCGACACATGGCTTATACGGATGCACAGAAAGTGCTATGCGCAAAATTTATGTTTGTTGGAGCAGCTAGTCATTAATGGGAATCTATCTCACACACTAGGACGGAAGAGCAGCAACGTAACTTGACTTGGGAGCAGTTTAAGGATGAAGTGATGGCAAAATATTTCCCACAGGCTTTGAGGGACTTCGACGAATCAGAGTTTCTACAACTCAGGCAAGGAGACATGTCGCTTACTGATTACGAAAGGCAGTTTGAGTAGCTCTTAAGATATGCCCCGCACTTAGTAGATACTGAAGTTAAGAAGATTAGGAAGTTCAAAAATGGACTGCACTCAGAGATCGGCATGATCATTATATCCCATCGTTTTACCTCATATCATGAGGTATTGAGAGAGCCTATGCTATTTCATATCAGAGGACCACATTTGGACAATATGCTAAGCAAAGCAAGGAGTTGCTAGAAAAAAGAAAGTTAAACTCCACAGGAATGAATGTTTAGTTGGGAAAAACATGTGTTTCCGGTGTGGTAAGCTGAGATACATTGCTCTCAACTGCACAGAGCCTCCAAAGAAGAAGGATGATGATCAAGACAAGAATAAGAAAGCAAAAGCTCGAGTTTTTGCACTAAATCAGCATGAGACGGAGCAGGATCCGAATGTGATAGCAAGTATTTTATTACTAATATATTTAATGTAACTGCTTACGTTCTTTATCTAGAACTACACATTATTTGATCTATGTCCCTTGGTTGCTAGTCTAACACTATAATTACGAAAACATGTATTCTATTATTATCTGATGTACCTACTTTCATACTTTTTTACTCTGGAGCTACAAATTCTTTTATCTCTGCGTCCTTCGTCGCTAGGTCAAACTTTGCATGTGTGAAAACGAATTATGAATTAGAGGTTAGCATCTCTTCAGGAAGAACTCTTTCTACAAATCAGATGTCTAAGGCTGTGAAGTTAGAGACTGATGGAAAAATATTACAAGCAAACTTATACTTTTTGGAGATGAAAGATTTCAATGTTATTTTGGACATGTATTGGTTGGGACTTAATCATGCGACCATTCGATGTCACGAGAAAGAAGTATTGTTTCACAGACCGGGAGATAAAGAACTTCGTTTCTTTGTAGCAAAGTTCAAGTCTTTGCCTCATCTTGTATTGGCTATCCGAGCGGAAAAGATGTTGAAAAAAGAGTCATGTCAAGGATTTCTAGTTAATATCACTAGTTTTCAACATACAAAAATGACTGTTAACGATATTAATATTGTTCGAGATTTTGCAGACGTATTCCCAAAAGATTTTCCAGGCATTCCACATGATAGGCAAGTGGAATTTACAATTGATTTTGTTTCTGGAGCAGCACTAGTATCCAAGGCTCCGTGCCGAATGGCACTAAAAGAACTTCAAGAATTGAAGCTGCAATTAGAGGAGTTGTTGGAGAAAGGTTTCATTCGACCAAGTGTATCTCCTTGAGGAACTCCTGTACTTTTTTCAAGAAGAAGGATGGGAGTATAAGGATGTTATTGACTATCGAGAATTGAATCATCTGACCATAAAAAATAAGTACACGTTGCCAAGAATAGAAGATTTGTTTGACCAGTTAAGGGGTGCTATAGTGTTTTCAAAGATTGACTTGAGGTCAGGCTATCATCAGTTGAAAATCAGGACAAGCGATATACCAAAAACTATTTTCAGGACTCATTATGGACTCTATGAATTCACTATCATGCCTTTTGGTTTGACCAATGCTCCAGCTATATTTATCAATCTCATGAACATGGTGTTTCATCAATACTTAGACCAATTCGTCATAGTATTTATTAACGACATACGCGTGTACTCCAAAGACAAGAAACAACATGAGGAATAACTTCGAGTAGTACTTGAAACCTTGAGGAATGAGAAATTATATGCCAAATTCAAGAAGTGCGAATTTTGGCTTGATTGTGTAGGTTTCCTTGGTCATGTGGTTACCATCCAAGGAATCGAAGTAAATCCTGCTAAAGTAGAAGCAGTAACAAATTGGCCAAACCCGAGCATTGTGGGTAAAGTTCGCAGTTTCTTGGGATTGGCTGGTTATTATAGGAGATTCATTGAAGGCTTCTAAAAAATAGCAGGGCCGATGACTCAGTTTACAAGAAAGGATGTAAAGTTTTAGTGAACAGAAAAATATGAAAAATATTTTCAAGAACTCAATCAGAGACAAGTTTCGGCTCCTGTATTGACGATACCAGATGGCTCTGATGGATTTGTGATTTACAGCGTTGCCTCCAAACAAGGTTCGGACTGTGTATTGATGCAGCATGGAAAAGTATTTGCTCACGCCTCGATACAGTTGAAGTAGTATGCGCAAAACTATCCAACTCACGACTTGGAGCTTGCAGCAGTAGTTCACGCCTTAAAGATATGGCGTCATTATTTCTATGGTGGGAGGTGTGAAATTTATACAAATCACAAAAGTCTCATATACTTCTTCACACAGAAGGAACTGAATATGAGACAAAGGAGATGGTTAGAGTTAGTGAAAGATTATGACTGCACAATTCATTATCATCCGGGTAAGGCTAACGTAGTTGCAGATGCCCTAAGCAGAAAGACAGGATCACAGTTAACAATTCTATCCACGGTGTAGGAATACTTGATAAGAGATTTTGAGAAACTAAGATTAGAAGTTATCACACCGCCGACTCAGACTATAGCGATGATTAAAGCATTTATGATTTAACCTACACTTCGGGATCGAATTAGAGAAGTGCAAGATAAGGATCCATTGCTATAGAAGATAAAGACTGAGATTGGTTCAAATAAACATGTAGGGTTTGAAATATCTGCAGATAACACACTGACTTTCAAAGGAAGGTTATGTGTACCTAAAGATGAAAGTTTAAGAAGTGAGATATTGAAAGAGGCTAACTCTACCCCATATTCGGTACATCTAGGTGGTACAAAAATATATCGAGATCTTCGAGATACATTTTGGTGGAGAAACATGAAGAGAGGAATTGGTCTGTTCGCGGAGAAATGTATTATCTGTCGGCAGGCCAAAGAAAAATATCAAAGGCTATCAGGACCACTGAAACAGTTGGATATTCCAGAATGGAAATGGGAGCACATATCGATGGACTTTGTGGTAGGCTTTCTGAGGTCAGCTAGAGGTCACAATGCTATTTGGGTAGTAGTTGATCGTCTGACGAAGTCAGCCCATTTTCTACCAACCAAAGTAAACATCAACATGGAACAGCTCGCACAGTTATACATTACGGAAATAGTTAGATTGCATGGAGTTCCTATCACCATTGTTTCAGATAGAGACCCGAGGTTCACATCAAAATTTTGGAATAGTTTGCAGGTCGCTATGGGGACGAAATTGAAGTTTAGTACTGCTTATCATCCTCAGACAGATGGACAATCAGAAAGAACCATCCAAACTCTGGAAGATATGTTGAGGGCATGTATTTTAGATCTTGGTCGTAGTTGGGAAACACATCTGCCATTAGTGGAGTTTGCCTACAATAATAGTTTTCAGGCCACTATAGATATGGTCCCATTCGAAGCTCTTATGGTAGGAAGTGCAGATCCCCTATCCATTGGGATGAGGTCAGGGAAAATAGAATTTTGGGTCGTGAAATCATTCAACGAACAATTGAGGTAGTTGATAAGATTAGAGCAAGCATAAAGGCAGTGCAAGACCAACAAAAAAGTTATGCTGATGGTAGAAGAAAAAATTTAGAATTTCAAGTGGGCAACAAGATTTTTCTAAAGGTAGCACCAATGAACAGTGTATTGAGAATTTGGAAAGAAGGAAAGTTGAGACCGCGGTTCATTGGACCTTTCGACATCCTTGAAAGAATTGGTGTTGTGGCTTACCGACTTGCCTTGCCACCTGAACTTGCAGCAGTGCGTAACGTGTTCCGTGTTTCAATGATCAAAAAATATGTCCATGATCCTAATCATGTGGTCAGTTACCAAACTTTGGAGGTACCAAAAGATCTATCATATGAGGAAATTCTGACGATGATTTTAGACAGAAAAGTACACCAAATCAGAAACAGAGAAGTTCCCCTGGTCAAGGTACAATGGCGAAATCATAGACGGGATGAATCAACTTGGGAAAAAGAAGAGGAGCTTAAGACCAAGTATCCAGAACTATTCAATTAGCCAAGGTAATTTTCGAGGGCGAAAATATTTAAGGAGGGGAAATTGTAAAGTCCCGAAAATTTGCATATACTAGAATTTATTTACTTTCATACTATATTTTAAATTTGAAAAGTTAGGGACTAAAATGATAAATACAATAAATTCAATTTTAATTGGGTCAAATATTTAAATATAGATAGAGTAATGATAAATATATTAATATTGTACTCGTTAGATAGATCATAATTAATTATGTATATTAGGCTCAAGAAAAAATCGATATAAATAAATAAGCTCCAAGATATTTCAGTTTGAAAAAGGTAGATGAAAACTAGTTTTACAATTTAATTTTAACATTTGATGAAAATGTACCCGCCGCGTGTCACGTGTATGAAGTGTTTCATTTTTTATTTTGAATTGGTTGGGGGTTGTTAGTGCACGTGTATCTTAAAATATAGATAGGTAGTTTTATTTTAAAATAATTTATTTGCCTAGGTTGTTGGGAGATGATAGTAATAGGTTACAATGTGTTGATTAGATAGGAAAGAAATAGTAATTGCATAGAATTGAGACTCTTTATGGGGGGGAAAACACGTTTTCTTTGAAAGACTTTTAGGCCTATTAAAATTCAATATTCTCTTTCACCTTTAGACACCCATATACGGTAATAGCATCAACAAATACAAAAAATAAGTTTGGAACATGGATTTGGAGTTTGTCTTCCAAAAACTGATTTATTACGAGGTAGGATATTGAAGTACAGTGTTTTTCTATCCTGTTTAAATATTTTTTTCATGTTGACGAATTTTATACTCATGAAAGTTAAAGTTATGATGTGATATAATATGATATGAATGATATGGTCATTCCGGTACAATGATATGATATAATATGATATGAGCTCTTACCGGATTTAAAGATATGAGACAATATGATTTTCTGACACATGTTTTAAAATTTGTATACGGGGTCGCACCATTAATTTTATATCATACTAAGTATTTTCATGTACTCATCATTTTCCCTACTCCTCACAAATTAGAACGGGTCGTTGGTTGGCAGGCGATATGGTAGAGTTGTGATGTCAGAAATTATGGAATTCAAAATAAATAAATTATGAGTAACATGACTATGATCTTCATGGTTTTATCTCAGTTTTTAGCGTTATTTCAGTTTTATCTTCATGGTAAATTTACAATTTAATATTTGGGACATGGTTTAGCTAATTATGTTTTCCATAGGCTTTATTTATTTTATAGATGGAACTAGAAAGATTTTTATGTAAAATGTTTGACATAATATATTTAATTATGGAATAAAGGTTTAAGTAACGATTTTAAATCTTTGACTTTTGGGTCGTTACAGGAATTGCCTCAGATCACTTCGGAACTACTTCAGCTGGACACATAGCACCTTGATTAGTGAGGGCGTAATAGGAGTAATATTTAAGAACGATAAATCAAAGAATATAAGTATTAATTATACATTTCAATAATTTCAATTAGACAGAAAATACAATCTCGATTTATTTATGGAATAAAATATAATTAATATATTATCTAGACAAATCAAGAGTTGACAAGATCAAGATTAATTTTTGAAACTTGGTTTAATGAGTTTGATTAGATCTTTTCCATGGCTTCAAAATAATATATCAAATAAACTAAAAGAGTTACAATTTATCTAGAATTACAATGAAAGTAATTAAGAGTGTGTTTGATTAGTTTTACATTTCATGAAAAATGTCATTTTTTCACCCAAATTCCTACTTTTGGGTGCTTGATTAACAATTTTTTTTATGAAAAATATTTACCAAATTTCCATTATGTGACCATATTTCCTCAATAACAAGAAAATTATTTTCTTTAGAAAAGAATGATTTTATTTTCCAAGTAATTCACTCTCTCTCTCTCTCTCTCTCTCTCTCATCTATGTACTAATAAAAATGGACAAATATGATACTTTTTAGACTGACAACTAAATCAATCAAACACATTTAATTAATAATTTTCATACAAATAAATTCTAGACAATTAAATTGTCTAGAATTTTTTCTCTACATGCAAATTTCATATTTGCAATCAAATGCACCCTAAATTCAATTGACGAAAACGCGCCAACCAAGCAACTATGTATGATAGACGCATGATAAGGAAGTATGCACATAATGTGTTGTTCGTATATAGGAGAATAATACTTTTGAATAAAAGAAATGGTTTGCTTATGAAATATTTTCATATGGTTATAAAGTAGAGGAAAAAAAAGAGAGAACAAAAGAGGAACAATAAACTTGTATGTTTTATTAAAAATCAAAATTCGATATTTATAGTGAAGAATTATGGAGATAAGGGACACGACAGTCCTAATGACTTGAGCTATAGGGGAATAAAAAAAACAATCATAAATACTATTATCTTTACAATACTCCCCTTGAATTACTATTTATACAATAACTATCTCATTGAAACATTATTTTAGCAAAAGCCCGATGGGACAAAAATGCCAAAAATGAAAAAAGGAATAAATAATTTGGAGTAATAAAATGCTGCTTCGTTAAAATCTTGTCAAGAAAATTCAATGGGATAAAACTTGAATGAAGGAAAAAAAATACAGCTATTCTCCCTAATTTCTATTATTGTATCAAGCTATTCATATATTGTATGTCAATGTTTTTAATATTGATATCTTATACGGCAATATCTTCAAGAAAATTCAATGAGACAAAACTTGATAACTGTAATAACAAAATGATTTAGAAAATAGCTCTTGTTAATCTATTCGAGAGTTTCATATATATAAAACTTGCATTTTATGGACATTCATCATACAAAGAATGTCTCGTTAAAATCTTATTAGAGAAACCCCGTGAGAAAAATCCTAATAAACAAAGTTGTCTCGTTGAAAATCTTACTAAGAAAACTCAATGGGACAAAATATCAATCAAGAAAAAAAAGAGTACAACGCGTATTTACTTCCATCATAATAATATCATTTGAATTATGATTCAGGCATATTAAATCATTTGAGGATAGTATTAAATTTATATAAGATAAGTTGCTATAATCGCATTTATTGTATGCATATAAATTTCATGCACTGTCAAACTATCAAGGTAGAATCCTGTTATTACATCCACCATATGATAATTTATCTATTTACATAAGTTTTCATAAAATTTATTATGTAAAAAGTCTTACATTTCATATTACAACTTCATTTTTTTATATTCATTTCGTATAAGTATACACATTTAGTTGTTCAAATTATAGATTTAGAAAGTTCAATTTTTTCTAGTAAGTTTTATTATACTACGTTCGCCTCTAGAAAATTTAATATTGCATCCATTTATTTGGCAAATCATTAATTCGATCGATATATTTCAACGTAATCATTTTAATTAATATGATGCAGTATATCATGTGCAAAAGTATTGTCAACTTTTTTTTCGGTTTTATTTCTTTCTTCATAATGATATTACTTATTGAGATATCTTAATTTTCAACATATCAGGTACTTGAACATCTTCTAGACTTTTATTATTTGTTATATCTAAATTCTCATCAATAGTATATGCCTTATTAATGGGATCATCTTTGCTAATTGCTTTATTTTCATTTGCAGATTGTTTGTATTAAAATCGAATACCATCATGATTCAGGTGTGTCATAGATATGTCAAATATAATGCTAACAAAATGTTCTCGCAGGACATCAATTTGTGTTGGAGCATTTAAACGTGAGATATTGTTGATCTCTTCGGTTAGTAAATGCATCTAAATAAACTATCTTACAAACTTTTGGTTCAAATTATCTTTTGCAAGGAGAATGATGCATTTGCACATTATTTTCAACTCCTTAATTCATTTCCCATAATACTGAGAAAAATGTCCAATGAAATTGACAATCAGCAATCCTTTTTATAAACTATCACCCATTAGAACTTGAAATATTGTATAAGGGTTCAAATTCTTCATTTATTCTCAGCATTTTTTACTTTTCATCTCAATGCATTGTGGTGGATCAATTTTACATATACTGCACTATCAAAATAATTATATAAAAAAATTAGGCTCCGACAATAAGTCAATTATAATAGGAGAAACTCTAATATTTAGCATAATGCGTAATAGCATTCCCTATACAGAAATTGGATGTACTTTGTTCTCAATTAAATTAATTCAAGTCATTTAGCAAATAACGGTGTTACACCATTCATCGATATACTAAGTTAAAATTTATTAAAATGTTGAAATTTATGCTCATTAGCATAAACAAAACATAGTACTCATTAAATAATCGAAAAATTAAGCTCACAACTTAAAATTTTAAACAGCAATTTCCCAAATTTTAGGTTATGAACACATGCAATCATTTAATATATGTATTAAACGTATTAGATATAAATAATATTTAGATGGCCAAATTCGTAGGTGACGCGGCTCCATATAACACCCATATTGATTTTTAGAAATATGGGGAATTTGGTCCTATTTTAGGTAGTGATATTTAGTAATCAATTGTAGATAAAGAGAACAAATAATATATAGAAATCTATTGGATTGAAGAATCTTCTCATTCTTCAATGATTATCCATTTGAATTTTTAATTTTGTATCATTAATGATCTAGTAATGATCAATTGGTCATACCAAACAATAAAATCGAATTGAATTTCTGGTTCAATATAAAATATAATTCAATTATTTAATTTCGAAGAAAATGATTGAACGTTTTATAATCATTTATTATTCAAGTAGTCAAATAAATCAATATCCTCATGACATTAATTATATGTTTTTCTTCAAGACTAAACATGAATTCAAAATAATACATTCTCTGAAGCATGTGTTATTCGAGAGTATGTTGTATTTTATTATTGTTCATTCAAAAGCAATATGTCAATATTCTTCTGAAATATTAGATATTATAATTCGTGCTTTTTAGATGTAATCAAATATTATTATAATAAATTATACAAGATTTAATTTTCAAGAGAAAAAATATAATTTACGTTAGATCGTAGCTAAGCCCACATTTGGCCCCCATTAAATTACATTTCTTTTTTTTTTTCAACTACACAATTTTTTATAAAATAACATTACACGTAAATCAAAAACTTTTTTTTCTTTTTCAACCACTCATTTTTTTGAAAACACACTATTCTATATATTTTCATTTCAAAAAATGGAGGCCAAATGGGTGCTAATTATGCTTTTTGAGAGCAAATAATATTCTTCTGAAATATTGATTAAAATGTTTGATTCTACTTCTGGAAAAACAAATAATGCAAATATAATATTTATTTTCAATAATATTACAATATTCCTCTAAAATATGTAATAAGATTTTTTTCATTTCAAAAATAATATACAATATCCTTCTGGAAATATTGATGAAAATTATTTCCCTTTAAAAATAATATGAGCTCGTTTGGTGCGAATTAAAATATGATTTTAATCTAAATTAAAGTCAAACAATAAATATTAATCACTTCTTTCACCGACTTTTCAACCACCCATTTCAAAATTTTTATTACAATCTATTAAAAAAATCTAATTTTAATCCCCGAAAACACCCTCATAATATTCCGCTGGAATATTATTGTTGATAATTTGGGATCATCATTGATTAACCAAATAGGTGCATAAATAGTGTAATCATTGAATTTACATAAAATTCACGCAAACAAGATATACAAATAGGATATGGATACAGATATTATATACATACAAAATAATCACGATTCATAGTACAATAAAATAATCGTGATTGATTATATTCATTAGTAAAATAATCATTATACATACAATAGAATAAATACTAGAACGGGTATGCATAATTTCTCTATCAATGTGTTTGTTTAATTCCATGAACCAATACAGAAACATTAATTTGATGCATGAATTGACAAAAAATATTCACGTCACTAAATTAATTTTGATACATATGATAGATAATTATGCTTATAAAAATCATTACATTCTAACTAATTCACTTTACTTTTTAGAGGCTCATGCTGATAAAATGTCATAAACTAGAAAAAATACAAAAAAAAAAAAAATAGAGAAGTCGATAAAATTACGTGTTTTATTTATTACAAGGGATACAATAATCATAATGACTTGGACTGTGGGGGATATAAAAGGTGGAAATTACATATTTCCAGGTATATGAAGAACTGAGTTCACAAGCCAGGTTGGAAATATTTATATGCACATCTCCGGTTTCTATTATGTTATTAAAATATTAATAATTAATTTATTGTTAAATAATTAAATCATACGTATAGTAACTGGTGCCTTAATTATCGCAATTAGGATATCCATTAAGTTAACTTCCATAATATACCAATTCCTCTCTCTCTCTCTCTCTCTCTCTCTCTCTCAATATCTTCTGCACGATTCCAAACTACCCAAAACTTTTGCCCCACGAATCCGCTTTTATCGTTTGATTTCACATCCGGTAATTTCGAAGTCTCTCGTTTTCCATTTTGCAACTGTGTTATCGGCTTCATTCGTAGTAGTATATAATCTGTTCAAGTAGTTTTCGCCCAATTTTTTTGCTTGGGATCAACAAGCGAATTGAAATGGAGGAATCGAAGGGCGCAAAATCGGTTACTAATGTCGAAGACATGTCAAAACGAACAAAAAAGAGGAAATCTGAGCAGAGCCCCAAAAGAACCTCACCTAAGAAGCACGTCGTTTCGGTGTCCGCGAGAAAAGTGCCATCAAACAAGGTTTTTTAAATTTCTGGTGTATGTGTTCTGATTTTAGTGGCACGCATGTTGGTGGAATCATGGGTTTAGCACTATTGAACATTAATTTGACATCTGTAAACTTAATCTATTGTAATCGTAGGATTAAAGTTTCGTCACCTCATTGTGTGTGAACAACATGTGTGCTAAAATGTGTTTTGTTTACCCCGTCGATGAACATGACTATCATCAACAATGAAGGTTCATGTGATGAATATGTCAATTTGTGACCGAAACAAATATGAATTTGTGGCCTTAATCAATGGATGATATTATGCATGTACTGAACTGATTGTTAACGTAATTGTTGAAGAGTTTTATGTGACCATGAGCTCCAATTTGTGACTACGTTTTTTTAACACACTTATGGCGTGTGACCATGATATCCGTCGGTCACTAAGGTGGTTGTGCATACGAGGCTTGAATTCATATTATTATGCATGCCTGCGACCATGTTATTATTGTCTTACGACACTGTGAATATGTTTTGTGGCGTGAGTACACGGTTACATATATATGTGACCCTTTCAAAATAATCAGTTTTCTAGGCTGACTGTATGATTTGACTATGTTTGTGTGTGAACAACATGTGTGCTGAAATGAGTTTTTATTACACCATCTGTGAACATGACCATTATCAACATGACCATGTGACCAATATGTGAATCTATGACCGAGACAATTATGAATTTGTGCCTTTAATGGATGACATAGTGCATGCATGTGACCTGATTGATAACATAGTTATTGAATAGTTTTATGTGACCATGATATCGAATTATTAATTTGCATGGAATTGAAGGTGACCGTTGACACTGCCATACCCCAACAGATAAATGGGTGAGTATGTGACCAATACTACATACATAACATATTTTAATATTATTTCATAACATACTGTTTTGTGTTATTCCACAGTCATGATTGCGGGGTGTTCGTCATATTATATGCTTTATATATCCTTTGAGATGGCAGATCTTCTATACCACAGAAATTTGACGTCGCCAAGTGTAGATTTGATATTGCATCGCTACTCTACAAACACCGGGAGACCTATGTGAAGAATCCGAGGCAGACCACAAAAGGAGAGGGCATTGTCATTGAATGAGGATTGTCACAAAAGTTTTTGTAAACGGATTTTATGCTTGAATATATAGTCTTTTATAAATCAATGGGGGTGATTGATTTGAATATTGTCCTATTGATGTAAACTCATTTTTTGCATTCCATGAGTGCCACTACTTTTAGTATGTAATGAACCGTTGTTTGGACACATAGTAGTGTGACTAGTAATCGATTTCGTTTGCATGTTCACATATCTTATGAATATCATGTCACATATTCACATTGCGACACAAAAATATTAATAACAGGTCACAGATTGCATTGTTCAATAAAGGCACAGGTCACAGTTTATGTTTTTCTACTGACGGGTTGGTCACATATTTAATTTTCCGCACGGGACTTATGAATATTAGGTCACAGATTACTGTGTTCACTACATATTTTATTCTGTGACCTGTTTAGAAATAGTTCAAGATTTTATAAATTTTGTTTGTAATGTTGCACGTTAACATCAGTAACATGTCTTATGATTCTGAGGTCACATTTCATGTTCTGCAGCATTGAAAACATATTAATAACAGGTCATAGATTACATTGTTCAATAAAGGCACAAGTCACAGTTTATGTTTTTCTACTGACGGGTTGGTCACATAATTAATTTCCCGCACGGGACTTATGAATATTAGGTCATAGATTACTGTGTTCACTACATATTTTGTTCTGTGACCTGTTTACAAATAGTTCAAGATTTTATTCTGAGCAAATTTTGTTTGTAATGCTGCACGTTAACATCAGTCACATGTCTTATGATTCTGAGGTCACATTTCATGTTCTGTAGCACTGAAAACATGAATGTCAGGTCACAGATGACAATGTTCAGTAGAAATACAAGTCACCATTTTGTGACCTGGCACCAACAATTGAAGATTTTGTAGTGATCTTGTGGTCACATGTTATTTCCTAATTTATTTTTCTTTTGATACACGATAATGCGATTGGTCACAGTTGTAGTTCGTAATAGCAATATCACGTCATATGATTATGAGGTCACATATGTGATTATGAGGTCACATGTTTATGATGTCACATGTTTACATATGATTATGAGGTCACATATGTGATTATGAGGTCACATGTTTACAGATGACAATGTTCAGTAGAAACACAAGTCACCATTCTGTGACCTAGAACCAATAATTGAAGATTTTGTAGTGATCTTATGGTCACATGTAATATCCTAATTTATTAATCTTCTGGTACACAATAATGCGATTGGTCACAGTTGTAGTTCGTAATAGCAGTCACACGTCGTATGATTATGAGGTCACATATTTACAGTGAACACAGTAGTACGACTAGTCATCGATTTAGTTTGCAAGTTCATATATCCTATGAATATCAGGTCACATATTTACATTGCGACACAAAACATATTAATAAAAGGTCACAGAATACCTTGAATAATACAGGCACAGATCACAGTTTAAGTTTTTCTATTGACGGTTTAAGGTAGTTCAGATTCGTTCACAACACTGATATGGAACAATGTTTTTGCATCAAACAAAATATGCGCCCAGAATAGATCCGATGGACGATTATGTGACTGCACGCAGATCCTATTCGATGGATTGTGACTACAAACATAGTAGCTATCCACAATATTGTCGAAGTATTACCTAGATTGTCTTCTTCTCTGCGATTGTGTTAATTTCACGAAATTGAGTCTCAAATCTGTGTCACAAACAATTAATTTCCATCAATCCAAATACAAAATTGAAAATATTCTGTGATACGGAGAAAATAATAATTTCGAAATCGTTCAAATTCATCGTCCATTACCTTCTCTTTTCTCCTTCTCCGGCGGCCAAAATAGGGTTGTGACGTGAAATTCTGAAATTTGGGCTCTTTTGGTTGAGATCTCGATTGTTGTAGTGGAAAGAATTATATATATATATATATAATACCGGAGTTATGAATCTTTTTTTTAAAAACCTTACATGTGAACTGGTGTATACGATACACCGGATATATGTATTCTTCCCATATAAAAGTCATTCATAAATATTAATATATTTACAACACATACAAATTATTTCTCATCTATCAAGGTTCAATTATATGATTTAATTATTTTGATCCAACACAAAATCTTACAGTATTTTAGAATTCTTAAAGAACAAAGATACTGAAAGTGAATTTAAGATAATTCAAGAAATGCAAAAGAAAATCTGTAAAGCGCATACGTTAGAAGAGTAATTTCTAAAATATCTACGTGTTTAAATTTCAACAAAAATATTGTGTTCTTAATAGTACACAAACGAATTATATCCCATACATGACATGTTTGTCATCTCAAGACAGCGATTTTTGTGATGCTTGCTTCTTGTTCCCCCAACAATTTGTATCATAGCCTAGGTTTTAATATGAATTAATATAGTGGTACATAATTGGTGTACCTAAGAGCATACATCCCCCCCTTACATGGGGTGTGGAATCCACCCAAATAAATGTTTTTTATTCGGATAGATCCCACATCTCATGTGAAAATGGTGTACACACTTAAGTACACCTTTATATACCACTAGTACCACCGTTTTAATATTGTTTGAATTTAACTACTTGTACATCATTTTTTGCCGCCTTAGATGACAGAATCTGTGTTGGCAGTTTGTTACTGGATGAAAAAATAGCTATTTTTTTTTTTAAATGGAAAATGATTGAATGCCACGTGACATTTTGTTAAAAAAAGATATCACAGTAGATGTACACCAAGCATGATTGATATAATTTTGTGTATTAGCGTTGGATAAAAGAAAAGGGTAACCATAGAAATTTAAAAGGAAAAAAAAATACAATAAAAAATCAACTCAGAGATGTAACGCAAATTTGCTGTGATTTATGAGCTACAGAAATTGCTGAATCTACATCTTTATCTATCACACAGAATAACAAATTTGTGCATTGGAAGTACTCTTTACGGTTAAATACTAAACCTACAAATACAATTTCATCACAGCGTGCAGGATAATCCCGTGAATTTCCAACAACAGCATCCAGAGAGTGCACAAAGGCCAAAACAAAAGCAGCACTAGATTAATCCAAATAGTCAGCCACTATCCAGATTTCGTATAAATTAGTTGTTTAAGCTCCCTTTTCTATTTGCTTCCCTTAAACGCTGAAAGAGAAAAGAATGACCTAGTTGCTGAAAGACAATATTAAAATTTAATGAAAATTAGAATGCTGCATCACTATAACATGAATGTAACGAAATTAAACAACAAAAACCAAATGACCTTTTGTTGTCGTCGCAGATGCTGAGACGTGGCCTTCCTGCAACTGTTGAGACCAGCTTGGAGCACTGTATTTGCTTTTATTTGATTGAACTGGGATAGAAGAGAAAAGAAAATCATCGACACTATCAACATCTGGATACGTACTAGGCAAATGAGTGAAATGAGATGATGGTAATCACTAGAGAAGAGTGATGTTGATTTAATTGTAAGTTGTTCATTTACCCATCTCACCTGAAATCTATTTGTCAAAATATTAATAAAAAAAGTAAACGGTCTACTCTCTAACAACTTAAACTTTTCATAAGGATATTCAACATAATATCATAGCACACAAGTAGGAAACTTGTACGTGCTAGGTCTTTGATGAAAATATGAATTTGGCCCACATGTGGAGTCGTGAAGACAAAAATAAATAAATTCATCCCTTCTACAACAACTTTTCTACAAGGTGGTTTCAAAAAAATTAATTCTTTTCTCCTACTTTTTCATTTTAAGTTTGCTTGCGTCAATGGGAGGAATTGAGGATTTGTACTTTGAAATGAATCTATCAATTCCTAACAGAAAAAAAAAAAAAATAAATAAATAAATAAAACTAACCAAGATTTACATAATCCACGGAAGGTATCTCATGGTTTTCGTAAGAAGCCTTTTGATGCCCAATGTTCTTTGAGTGAAGGGTAGCCTTCTTCAGGAGATTTTCAGCACTTCTCTTGCTGGGAAATTTGGAATCCTCGGACTCATCCTCTCCTTCAGAAAAGACAGATGGACTAGACCAACCAGTTGAATTTGCATCAGTCTTGCCCTTCCGAGCAAACTTTAACAGCCTCTTCAATCCTTTGGGCACATCTTTATGGTAGACCATTGCTGGAGGGTTTTCGGCATTGCCCCAGTCAGAGATATCGGGTTCACTGCTCTCTTCAAGCAGCATTTGTGACAGAGAATGACGAACACGTGGACTTGATGCTCTAATTGGTGCTATATAGACCGGGGATTCGATTTGGCAAATACTGTCACCAGAGGTAATGGGCTGATCATCTAGCTCTTCCATTTTCACCCAAGCTGTAGGGGATATCATTGATTCTTCTTCAACCTCTGATTTTATTTCAGGCTCTGCCATCCTTTCAAAGCTATTATTATCACTAGCAGGTGTAACATCAGTACAGCTCTCGGTGTCTTCACACTTATGTGGGCTCTTAGCCGGGGTTTCAGATTCCATAGCTGCAAGAACATTCAACTGTTCACTTTCCACCTCTTGCTGCTTAATTACTGCATTGGAAGAATTAAAAATCATTTCCTTTTCCCCAGCTGCAATTGGATCTGCAGAGTTCCTCAATGATTCCTTAGACTGATTGGATGTTTTTGTCTTTCCAGCTGGATTAGCACTGGATATAGTTCCAGAGCCTTTGCGGAGAAAAGGCTTTGATTCCAGTGGAACCACACTGCTCTTCTTGGTAACCTTGCTATATGAGCTAGGTTTTGCAGAGGAAATAGGATCTTCAGTGGCAGATTTAACTTTGTTTTTGGGTGTTCTGTTTGTTTTCATCAGTGCCTGCTGCTTCTTGTCAGGCACACTTCTATCACTCTTCTTATTGTCATTCTGATTAGGTCTTACAGGCTTAGATTTGGGTTGTGATGTTTCCACTTTAGGAGTAGATCGCGAAACTGGTGATGCTGGCTGTGATCTTCTACTCGTTGGTGTGGTGCCAGTGGAAGTTGTTCCTGGAGAGATTTTAGCCCCAGGAGCTCTTGGCGATGGTGCTGTTGGCCATGACTTACGTGTGGCAGGCAAAGACGATGATTTTGAGACAGTTTTCTTCACAACACCAGTATTTGTGCTTTCTGACTTAGGAAATGCAGATTTAGATATATTCTTTTGTGATTTTTGGACTTTCTTGACATTATTGCATTTACTAGCCTGACTTACAATTGGAGAGGCCATTTCAGCCTTTCTTGAATCAGGAGTATGTTGCTTTGCACTGAATTGTTTTCCTTTCTCAACTCGCTTTCTGGCAGTTTCTCCTTGAAGTTTTTCTTCTCTCTTCTCCTTGTAATGATTGTACTGACCACCTCTCTGCTCACTGGGCAACTTCTCAGATTTGCTTTTGTCAGGCACCGCATTCTGATATTTTACAGGCTTAGTTTCCATCATCTTCATCAGCAACTGATTCAGTTCTGCTTCCTTTTGACGACTCCATTCAGCTGAGGCAGATAATTTTTCACTAGCCTCCATCAATTGTGATGAAAGAGACTCTTCTTGCACACCCGGTGCAATGCATGCTCCTTTTTCAGGTGAATTCACTGTGAAATCTACTTCACAATGCTCAACAGGCTTGGGCTTGGTTTCTGGTGAACTATGACTGATTTCCTTATTTCCCAAATTATTAGGAACACTGGGAGATGCATCTTCAGAATCCATATCTGGGGAACCCTGAGAATTTTCACCCACTGTACTACTCCATCTTCTCAGTACAGATTTATTTGCACCAACAGAAGCACTTAACAAAGCCCTCGCCTTCTGAATATCCGTTGTTTGATCTTTCTGTTTGCTTTCAAAAAGACTGATTGCGTCTTGCACACTCATTCTCCGTACATTATTCTCAGATTTTTTAGGAGCTTCCTCATTCGCTTCTTCATCAGTATTATCTGCATCTGGATCTTTAGGCAAAACTGACCTCTCTCTAGCTGGGAAATAATTCAGAGACTTAATAGTTAATGCAGTAGACCTCCGGGATCCAGATCGTCCAATTTGTACCCTTCGCATTGGAGATGCTGACCTCCTAGGTGAAGCAGATCTTATAAGAGTCCGACTTCTTTCCACAGATGGTTGGTCTTCCTCACTAGAGAAAGATGAATCCTCACTTTCTGATGAACTTTGCCTCTCAATCTGTGCAGCTTTTGCAGGAGAAACGCCATACTTCACTGGTGTATCCAAATAAGATGATTTGATATGATTTTTCACTTCTTTTCCACTGACTTCATTATTCACTGTATTCTGTTTATCAGCAGACGTATCAACAGCCTGATTTCCTTCTCTCAATTCAACATACTTGTGCAACGAATCCCTGAAACAAATATAAAAACTTTATGACTGATACTCATGGAAACTCGGCATAAAATGCGTCTCTTTTAACAGGGGAAGAAAAGAATGGTTTATGAGTGACAATGAATCGATGCACCCTAAGCTATAGCCAGAGGTACCTCAAGTCTAATGATCCAAAATGATGGGAAAACTTCTCTATGTCAGATATCTCCTCAACAGAATATCTAAAACCAGCAGCTTGATCGAAAGCAGCAACCAATTCTCCTCTCAATGCAGCTATCCTCAATTCCATTGCTCGCAGCAATTCATCCCTGCCAGCAATTAACGGTTCATATTACGGAGATGCTATCATGCTAAAATTTAACCAACTGATAACTTAGTTTTTCCTAATTAAGTTGATACTGAAGAGTCAGCAGACATACTTGGAAGCATCTGACGATTCAGCATTGTCTTCAGTCTGTTGAAACACCTTTCACAATATTAGCAATAGGAGTAAATATTACAAGTCATTTGGAATACCAGTTCACAAAAACAAAAACAATATATGAATAAAAATTACTTTTTGAATTGATGCCGTGCCATTAGAGTAGCTGTCGTCTGTCAATAAAAAATATTAATCAGTATCAGCTGCACAATTATGTGTATACATGGGATTAAAATCAGATTTTTAGTATATTTTGATAGATGTTGATGAAATGTGTGTTTAAAAAATTGTGAGACCAATAAAATATGTGGTTAACATTGATTGTTGACTTTTATTTAGATTAAAATCTAGATTTTAATTTGTACCAAACAGGGGCATAGCTTATCTTTACGTTGGATAGGCCCTGTAGTGATTAGTTTTTCTCTCTTGGTTGATAAGATCCTATGACTTGTTGTGATACATATGGACGGGTCAAAACTGGACAGAATTCACATTCTCGCTCCGGGATGCTTTTTAAAAGCTATGCTGGAAACTCTAGAAAACTAATAATGACTATAATGTAGCTGTCAAGCTTATACGAAAATAGGATTCAACTACAGTAACCTGATTCACCATTCTTGTGCTGATTTTGAGTACCCTGAGAAAGGAATAAATTTAATATTACTTTCAGAGGTTAATTCAACAAAGAGAATACACAAAAGTTGAGTATTAACAGATGTTACCTTTGCATATAAAGAAAGCTGAAATCTATGAACTTCTTCCAGCTGAGAAATTTCATTCTTCACGGTATTGGTGATATTAAGTATCTTTGATAAACCAATGATATGCAGAAATCTGAGTTAAGAAAAATTGAAATTGCAGTGATGGGAAACAAAAACACATCTTGATCAAAATTAAGATGGTAAATCCGTAAAATAAGATATGCTTGATGAACCTTATCAAGGTTGATTTCGTAAACCATTTGGTGTCAGAAAAATTTTCAGGCGGTTGAAGTTTGAGATTGGCATTGGATCCATTTGATTGCAAATTTTTCACTTCAGCTGAATGCTGTAACAGATGCTCTAGAAGTCCAGATGTTACTTTTTCTATCTTGTTATCATAGCATACACATGCCTCGTACCTATATAAGGAAAAGGTAAACAAATGAGAGAGGCAGATTGCTTTTGTGGTGGACTATGCATTCTTAATTTAAGGTACAAATGTATAAACCTATTCCGGCTAGGAAAGATCTCGAACTCAATATAGTCAAGTGGCACATTGATATCTATTACTCCATCCATTTTTACCAGTTTATTCAGAATTGTGATAACCTGATCAAAGGAAAAGAAGAAATACTCCATTAGCCTTGATTTCATATTTATTTGAATTTACAATTCATTAGACAAAAAAAAAAAAAAAAAAAAAGAGTAGTTAACTTGCATGCAAACCAGATTATACTAAGCATTTGGCCTTCAAATTACTTTCACAATGTTCAAGCAGGCCTGCTATACATATCATTAACAAAATTCTATTACTTGTGTAAAAATATATTTACGGATATATATATAAATACGAGATAATGTATTTCACTGCTTTGAGAAACAAAATTCATTCAAACTAACATTAAACATAAATTACAAACTACCAAAAAAACCACACCAAAAATATAAACATTCTTCTTACCTAAACTAGGCAGGAATTCATTTCCTCACATTCAAAAATCTAATCGGACAATCAAGATTCTTATTAGAAACAGAAATTGAATCAACATATACTAATAAACACAAAACCAAACTTCGAAGATCAGATCTAGCTTCAAAACCAAAAACACTATAAAAACACTACACTACACTGAAAATCCAAAGCCACCGACACAACATTAAAACAGTTAAGCAAGCATCCAAAGTCTATACTGGAAGTCAAATCACAGCATTCAAAAAATGTTACTAAAAATTAACAAGCATAATGAGAAAATGGAAATCAAGAAGAAAAATACTTACCAGAACTGAAGCGGAAGAAGCGCCTAGAGAGAGAAATTGAGGAAAGAAGAGTGAGCTATATAATAGAGTAAAATGATATTAATGGTGAAAGTGAGATCTTAAAGGGAGCAGATTCATTAAAAAAAAAAAAGCATAAATTCTTACCAGAATAACTTTTTTTAATCTTGTTCAATTGATAATTTTATATAGAATTTATGGAGGTTGATAGAGTGGACGGTGAAGAGAGACCTTTTGCTTTCAATTTAGAGAGAGAAAATACCGTGTGGATGATAAAAGGGCCAAAGCAGGTAGAGAGAGAGTAATGGCGTTTGTTTTTCGTATTTCAAATTTTCTTTTTCCCCTTTTTGATTAAAGACATACGAATAAAAGACAGGAGATATGCTACTCTTTGGATCCGTTAAAATTTTAATTCATTTTTTTCTCTATTATTTTTAATCACATATCTTTTAATAAAATAATATTATACATAAGAAAAAAAATTTCATTTTTAACCGTACATTCTTTCAAAAATTACTATTTCATAACACATTTTAGGGTGACTCATCTGATGTAACGTTTTATGTCATTATCCTCATTTTTCTTTCTCTTTTTCTTTTTCTTTGTTTATATTTTCCAAATTTTTATTACATTTCTTGTGTGTGGTGATTTTATTTCAAAGTATTTCAAAAAATAATTTCTAGAATCGTGTTATATTAAACTCTTGTTTGGACTCCATTAAAACGTATTTTTGGAGGGAAAATATATTTTTAAATAGTGATTTTTTTTAAGAATGTGTAATTAAAAAAAAACTTTAAATTTATTGTAATATTATTTTATTAGAGAATACTTGATTAAGCCTTAGTTTGAGCCCCTTTTTGAATAGTGTACTGATGAGAAATGTGTGATTAAAAAATAAGGAAAAGTTTTTGATTTGTGTATAATATTATTTTTTGAAAAATATATGATTGAAATGATATCAAAACACTTTTAAAAAATACATTTTTTTTTTCAAAAGACTGGGGCTTAAACAGGGCTAAAAAGAAGAGAGAACAATCTATTTTTGATGAAATGAAGCCCAGACAAAGGCTGAAAAATAATATAATATTCAAATTAAATTGAAAACAATATTCTTTTTAAGCCCCTGTTTGATCCTCATTTTCTTTCATTTTTTTCTCTCTTATTTTTAAGTACACAATCTTCTATCAAATAATATTATACATAAATTGAAAAAAATTTCATTCTTTTTAAATCACACATTCTTAAAAAAGACATTATTCCAAATATTAAAATTTGGAGAAAATAGAGGTCAAACGGGGGCTCAGTAACTAGCGAACATATCTAACAGTATTTTTTATTAAATAGATTGTTCTTGATTTCTTTCTATATATATATATATATATATTTTTTTTTACTTCGTTTGTTAAACATTAAGTTGGAGGTAATCTTGTCAAAACAAGTCAAAAGATCCAAATTCAAGATGACTTAGGACTCTTTTGGCATAGTTTTTGCTTTTGATTTTGCATTTGGTAAAAGAAATTTTGAAGGAAGCTACCTTCATTTTTATTGGAAAATTAATTTTTAAATGAGCTTTTTATTCTTAAAGTGATTTTAGAGTAGTCATAATGGACCAATTTTCTATAAAAACTCTTTTAACTAAAAAAAGTACTTTCATAAAATTAGTCATATGGATTAAAAAGCAGGTTTTGAATCTTAAAAATTATTTTTGACTTTTCAAAAGTCATACAAAATGAGCTCTTAGTCCATTAAAATTATATATCAAAGTCAACTTGATTTAGTATGCACTGATTCACAAGTTGGCTTCAATAAGCATGCTATTTTGAGCTAATTATTCAGGGGGTGTTTAGGAAATATTTTTATATAAAAATAAATTTTTGAATAGTAAATTGATGAGAAATGTGTGGATGAAAAATAAGGAAAATTTTTTTATTTATGTGTAATATTATTTTAATAAAATGTGTGGTTGAAAAGAAGATATAGAAAAATACATTTTGAAAAAAAATGGGTACCAAACGGGGCCTCAACTCAACTTCCCATGAGGATTGTCCTAGTAAAAGTGGAAATAGCATGGTTCGCCTGCTTAGAGTCTACAATAGTGGCCTGTTTGAGCCACATGTTTTCAAAAAAAATGTATTTTTCAACAGTGATTTGACATCATCTCAACCACACATTCTTTAATAAAATAATATTATACGTAAATCTAAAATTTTTTCTTATTTTTTTAACTACACGTTTTCCATCAATACACCATTCAAAAATATATTTTCATTTTAATAATGTGGCTCAAACAAGGGTTAGATTTTCTTTTAAATTTTACTGTTTGATTTAGCCCTTGTTTGTTTCTCATTATTTTCAAAATATATTTTTTTCTCTTATTTTCAACTACACATTTTTTAATAAAATAATATTACACGTAAATTTAAATTTTTTTCTTATTTTTAACATATTCCTCATCAAAATACTACTCTAAAATGAATCATGCTATAGTGACATAACAGTTAACATAATATCAAGTGGAATTCTATTATTTAACTGTTTAAAACAAAGTTACATTTTCAATCCAATCACAAAATGTCACACACTCTCATGTCAAACAATTTGTTAAAAATTTTCTATCAACGTGGCATTTTCCTTCCAAAATACATGTTGGGACAAAAAATGAGCTCAAACAGGACATTAATGTCTTTTTACAAAAATAAAATAAAATAAAAAAATAAAATTACAGTAAGCCGCGCGCCTCAATGGCATTGGAGAAATGAGGAGCACAATGTTACCTGCATATAAAGTAATTATGGGGGCCTACAAGTAAGCCCCTGTTTGGCCCCCATTACGGGGAAAATTTAATGTATAGAATAGTGTTTTTTGAAAAATGAGTGGTTGAAAAAAAAAGAAAAATTTTCGATTTACGTGTAATATTATTTTATGGAAGATTGTGTGGTTGAAAATAGGAGAGAGAAATTTATGGAAGATTGTGTGGTTGAAAATAGGAGAGAGAAAAATAGAATGTAATGTAATGTAATGTAATTTTTCTCAAACAAGGGCTAATAATGAATTAGTTATTTGAATTATAATGCGCCGAACTCCAAGCAGTCAACTTAATACAGTTAAATGTTAAATATTTGAACCAAACCCATCTTTATTGGAAATTACGAAGGTAATTTATCACGAGAGGTTGGTTAATTAATTATAATCTAAATTATAGCCCTGTTTGAGTCCCATTATTTTTTCATTAAAACGAAAATATGATTATTATCCATCATATCAAATCACCATATTTGATTTTTTATCTCTTCCATAGGATCATTAATGACTATATTTTCATTCTTGTTTTTACAATAATGTGGCTCAAACGGGGGCTATGTCTAGTTACCATGGCGATAATTTAGCATTAAACTTGAGAAATCGAGATATTATGCCCCTAATTAATAAGGATTAAACTTTATATTTTAAATTAAGTCAAAATCAATAATTAATTTTTATCACTTATTGAATGGAATTCACTATTTTTCAACCACATATTTTATCAATTTCTATCAAAATTTATTAAAAATCTAATTTTAATTCTCACCAAATGGACATTGAATTAACGAGCACTTCTTATTTTAAAAATTGATTCAAATTTAAGCAAAAAATTAACTATAGAAAAGGATTTTATGTAAGACAATATCTGTATTTTTAACAACAACTATGCTATACTGATAGAATGTAGATGACATATTCCTTGACCGAACACTCACAATAAGGGTGGGAGCCACGTTTCTTTTTTTTCTTTTTTTTGGAATTTTTTATTTACACTGGTCCCAACACAATGTGAGATGATGTCGAACCACATGTCACTCTTTTTCTGTCAAATTAGTTTAATTCTTTTAACAATTAGTTTTAACTTTCACATAACAATTATTTTGTAACCAGAAATATTTATTAATTTACTGATAAATAAATAAATGATTTATTAATTTATCTATAGATTGTGTGAATTCATTCCTAGTTGACTCAACAAAATTGTGATGGAAGTTGAGTTCCTCCTGAATTATCCTGGGGAAATTATGTGAAGATTTATTAACAATTAACGAAGTAGTTATTCACACTCACTTTAATTATCCTATTAAAAATGATGTGAAGGTGTTATAACCAACTACCAAAATAATTATCCAATAATACTGAATGCACCTATTGGGAGTAATTATAATTTAGGTGGCAGCTTTGGTTTACTAACGATTTTTTTTTTTTTTTTAATCAAGAAATCTTTGAAATATCTTAATTTTAAACAAATTAAAGCCTTTTCAAGAGACTTTTTAAACATAAGATACTCTTTACTTTAAAGAGTCAATCCTTAAAATTATGTTTTAAGATATTCTTTAATTAATATTTTAATTTAGAGAGTATGTTTGACACACACACACACTCTCTCTCTCTCTCTTTCTCTCTCTCAATACATCCAAAGTGTTTTAATTTTCAATGTAGAAAAATAATAAAATAATTTAGAGAAAATCTAGTTAAAATAAAAAATAGAAAAAAATAATAAATCTTTTTTTAGAGTAGTAAAATTAAGTGTTAAATATTAAAAACTTGTTGGAGTATTTCAAAATTTTAACTTTCTAAATTTATCTCCAAATGATAGAATATGTTCTTAAAAATAAAATGTCTCTTGCAGATACTTTCAGTTTATTTCAAAAATAGAAAACACTTATCAAATGTGTATAATAATAATAATAATAATAATAATAATAATAATAATAATAATAATAATAATAAGGAATGAAGTTGTGTTTGATTTGAGTAAAAAGAAAAAGCAAACAACTATGGATATGCATATTTTTAGAAAAAAATAAATTGAAAAAATAATAAGAGTTTTCAAGTAAAAAGTTCTTAATGTGTATTATAAATTTTACTTATTTAACCAATTTTTATTTTATATCTTCGTTTGGGACTAAAGGATTTTAAAAATTATCATCTCACGCATTTAGCAGATTATTAATTTAATACACGGTTGAGATCGCAAAATTTTATTATCTAACAATATTATTAATCTATCGAAAATTCATTTATCAAGATTTTACTAAAGATAATATGAGAATCTAAAACAAAGATTTAAGTATTGATTAATTATTTAAAAAGATAAAATATAAAGAACAATACATATTTATGGTGTTTAAAAGATACAATTTCAAAATTAAGAAATTTGATTCAAAATTTCAAAAATTAGGCCATAATTAATAATTAAAAGTATTTTATTAATTAAATATATAAAGATCACAATATTGTACAATTTATTATTATAGTTACATACTAGTCACAATCACATAAGTTACAGTCAAAAATCTCAAAATTTATAAGTCACAACTTATTTATCGATTATAAATTATCAAATTAATTGGTCACACATTATTTTTAAATCACAATTACAAATTTTGTAGGCCAAAATTTATTTATTGATCATAAATTATCAAACTAATAGATCACATGTTATTTTTTGGTCACATGTCAAAAAATTTATAACGATCACAAATTATCAATTAATTATTCAAAACTTAACAAATTGTAAGTTAAGATTACAAATTTAGTCACAAACATTCGATCACAAATTGTCAAATTAATTAATTACAACTTAATAAATTGTAAGTCATGATTATAAATTTAGTTGCAAATCATGTTTTTTAGGCCACATATTATATATTAATTATAAAAACTCTTCATCCGACCCCTTCATCCCAATCCCAATTGAATACATCATGATGTTACCAATATTGCCAACACCACCACCTACACTACCATCGTTAGCACCATCAACGCTACCACCATTTATAACCACAACCAGAACCGCCAGCGCTAGCACCACCTATACCCCCACTAGCACCCCCAAAAGCCTTAACACAACTAGTAGCACCACAACCCTCCCCACAATCGCCATCACCAACACCACGTCACTCCACTGCCACCTACAAAACCATCGCCATCGTAATCACACCACCACTACCACATTAACATCACCATCCGCACGACCGCCCACATTTGCAAAAGACCAACTATCGCCAACAAAAATTACAATAGTTGCAAATCTTAGATTAGATCGCAGCGACCGTTGTGAGCAAGGGTATGAGCACTGTGCGTAGTGCGTGAGCATGGTGCTCGGTGCAATGTCATGCACAATGGCATCACCGTTGCTACGACTTTCGATGGAGTGGATAACGCTACTTCTGGTGGGATGGGGCGAAGAGGGAAGGGATAGATAAGGGAGAAGGGAAAGGATGGAGAGAGAAGGGTGATGAAAATTATTTAGGTTTGCAGAGTGAAATTGGGTACGGTGGATGGGTGGGATGGATATGTAGATTAATTAAATTTTATAATAATATTATTAATATTATAATGTTGAACTATCCCATAGTTTTTGAACAAAAAGGTGTTTAAATTTGATTTTTGGATTGAGAAGTTAAAAACAATGAGTAAGTGTCCACTACTAAAAAAAAAAAAAAAAAAAAACAATCAACAAGATTTTGAATATAAGAAAAGTGGAAGGACCAGGGCCCTTATTAAATTGGAAGATTTTACGGGCTCAAGGAATCAGCTAATTGGTTGGGGGCCCAACACAATCATTTACAAGTCACAACATTTTCGAATCTTGGCTACTTTTCCAATTTTATTTATTTTTTATATATTTTTGGTGCTGCGTTAAGGTTGTTCTCACCCTAGGACTGCACTGAACTAGCATATGATGACTTTGAACTCGACTAATTTATCAATCTTATAAATGTAGTGAGATTAAAATTAAAAAAAAAAAAATTGAGGAAATAATTCTGGTTTATTGTTAATATCAAAAAATATTAGTTGAGTTCAGTACGATATGCAATAACTTTCTACCAAGAAATTGAAACTTGCGCCAAGTTAGAGAAAGCTTGAAGAAGATTGTAAATGTGAGTTAAGAGTGAATAAGGTTTCCATTCTTGATTAAGGGTCCATTTAAGAGGTTCTTTGTTTTAGAATCAACTTTTGACTTTTCAAAAGTAACGTTCAATGGTCCTAAAAATAATACTAGTTAAGAAAAATGCCGAAAATTCTAGCAGATATGGTAAGCGTATAGAAATCAAATTTCGGCCATTATTGATACACAATATGGACATGTCTATTACATTAAAGTAGAGCTGACAAAAAGTTTGATAGAAATTAAAATTCAGATATTAATCTAAATTAAAGTCAATAATCAATTTTAACCATATATTTTATGGGACTTAAATTTTTCAAATGCATATTTTATCAACTTTCATCAAGATCTGTTAAAAATTTGATTTTAATCCCACCAAACACAAGCAGGTTATCAATCTATAAATTTGTTAATTTTTGGACTCCTATTGTTCCTTCAAAGTGAATGAAAGCCCTACAACTCTCAAGTTGGTAACAATACACGTGAATGGTAGTAAAAGTAGACGTTGTTGGGCCAAGTCTTGCCTTAGAAGGTTTCAAGGTTATAGGCAAAAGTCGGGAAATCGTGAAGCAAAAGATCAATAAAAGTTTCAAAGTCTTGCCTACTCATTATAGGCTGCACAATGATAGCTTTATAGAATGAAATGATCAGTAAATCTATACCATTATCTTGTGCAAAATTTGAGCTTGTCCTATTAAAAACAAAGAGAGGAAATTTCATTGGGTGTCAAAATTTGACTTTGCATTATCAAAAATGTCACTTTTTAAAATTTTTTTTTATCAAAAAATGACATTTTTGACCCTCTGAATTATTTGAATACATTATATATTAATTTTCAAGCAGGAGCCTGCAAATTATGAATTTGCACAACAGGCCCCGTCTCCAACACCCAAATCTGCTGTTGAAAACCTAAACAACATTTTTTTTCCTTTTACAGTGAGGCGGACACCACCAGAGGCTTCCAGCAGCGGCCCTTACCGCTGCAATTGAGCGCCGCTGCTCTGGACAGCAGCTGCGAGCGCCACTACCTCTGTGGCAGACTTACCCTCACTCTTTTTTTTTTTTGGTCCAAAATTTATAATCCTTTAGAATCGAAAACAGATTTTTAAAAATTTAAAATGAGGGTAAGTTGGACATTTCTTACAAAAAAAAAAAAAGTGACATTTTTTATAAATTTAGGTGCACATACAAATTTTTTGTGCATTATAAAAAAAAAAGTGACATTTTTGATAATTCCCCTGAAAACAAATACAATTAGAGTCTTTAGAAATTACTTCTTTTAGGAAAGAGTTGTTATTAAAAAGTTGGTGACCATTTGATTGTTAATTTGTAAATTGTTTTCAACTTCAAAAAGAGTCTATAAAAGTGCTCTTATATAAATTAAGTATTTATTTAATTAAAAATTAATTTTATCATATATATCTTACATTTGTTTAGGAGTTGATTCTTCTTGTCTTCTTTGTGAAATTTAAATACTGTGTACACTAGTAGAGAGAAATGATGCAATTCTTTGTGACTTCCTTTAATCAATGAAGGATTGCTTAAGGATTTGAGCTGCCAAAAGAAGTGTATAATTTGAGCTAGAGCTTTTTTATTTTCGATTTCCTTGCTGCTTTTGAAGTTGTATCACAAATCAAGTGGAAGTAACATTATTTGGCGAAAGATTCTATGATTTTGTTGTGTTTCTTTTGTTCTTGGCTCGAAGTTTCTTTACATGTAAGTCTCAAACTTTCTGTAAAAGCT
>NW_019238609.1:31479-37447 GCF_002742605.1 Olea europaea var. sylvestris | reverse complement strand
AAAAGCTATATATATATATATATATATATATATATATATATATAATTGAGCTTCTCTAAAATAGCTTTAAAAAAATTAGTTTTTCATTTATTTATTTTTTAATCAACAAGTATTTATTGACTTTCACCCCGGATCTATAATTTTGACGAAAAGCACTTCTATCCTTCAATTAGTTTGGGTTAGAAAAAAAGTCTCTCCAAATACACACCATCGAACACGTCTAAAATCAAACTGAAATAGCTGATTTTACTCGATAGTAAAAATTTAAGGGATTTTGGTTTTGAAAATAGATAAACCAAATTGAGTCCTGCTATGCGCCCCGGCCATGTGGCTTTGGACAACTAGCTTTTTCCAACCAAATTACTCTAGCTAGATTCTTGGTTCTAGCTATAGATTTCATGGCATAGGATTATCAATTGCATTTTTAACCTATTGAAAAAGAGTGCAATGTATGCAATGAGATACTTGCATCATTTGGGATCCCATAGCACGTATAAAAGAACATCTTTCTAATCAGCCTCGTTTGACAAACATTAAAAATATATATATTTTTTTAAATGAGTTTTGAAATAGTGACTTTTTTGAGAATGAGTAGTTAAAAAATAGAAAAAAATTCTGAATTTATATGCAAAATATTTTATTTTATGAACGTGTGGTTAAAAATGAATTTAAAAAAAGAAAAGAAAGGAATTTTGAGAAATTTTATGACAAACAGGGGCTTACTGTGATAGCTTTACACCAATTAAATTCATCATAGATAATCTAGCAATGACAAAGAATCAGAATAGAACATAGGCAAGTAATTTATAGTGAAGACACATTGTAGTTTGTTATTTGATGCATGAGGTTATCAAATAAGAAACTGCTATGTGTATGCCACGTAGAGCGACTATTGATAGTTTTCACTGTGAATAGTATTACTCATTTACAATGCAAACAAAAAACCTCTTACAACTCAAATTCATCTATGACAATGCATTAAACCTCTTAAAATGCAAAAGCAACATGCAGCAGCTCATTATAGTTTTCTTAGAGCCACATTCACAACAAAAAATATTCCAGCATCTAAGTTGGGCTACAGCCCGATAGACCAATTTAACAGACTTAAAAGGTATAACATGTTAGTGGGAAGGATACATGTTGCGGAAGCGTTTAGAAATTCTCGTAATAAGAATTGAAATTATGAACTATATTTAAATAATCAACCACTCTATATGTACAGGGTTATTTTTGTCAGATATTTTACAGGTACTCATATTGGTGGGGCCCGCGTTAATTTTTTTTTAATACATGTGGGGCCCTCGCTACAGTGAGAGGCCCTGTATAAACCCTGTAGAAAAAGCCCTTAAATAATCTTACTTTGTATTGATTTATGATTGATTATTATCAAAAAAATATACAATACTTTCGTATTTATAAGCAAAATTATTCCCCTAATCCTATTAATATAAGGAACTAATATAAAATCCTAATTTAAAAGAAATTAGAAATCTTATTCTAATCTATAAAGAAAAGAAATCTTATTCTAAACAAAATATTAAAATACAAAGATAAAATCTATTAGAACTAAAAAAGATAAACATAATTTAAAAAGATGAATCACGATTTTAGAAGGAAAATATTAATTGTGATTGTGTACTACATCAATCTCTTCCATTTGAAAAATAAATAAATAAATAAATAAAAATCATCTCATCCTCGAGTTTGGTTAAGAAAAAGAAAATCAATCAATTGGAAAGAAAATACTAAAAAAATTCTGTATTTGATATTGAAAAAATTTCAAGTTCTTGATATGCTTGATAAACATTTTATTCTTCATCTATTAGGGCTTGCATTGTGTATGTGCCCTCATGTTCAAGTAATCTAGCAAACTGACCAATGTAAATAGAAGCTACCACAGATTCCACACTCTCATCAATCCATACAACGTTTTCTGATATAGTTATAGTGAATTCGAAACATGAATTCTTTTCCTTTAGGTAGTTTGTGAAAATTTTGTGCAGTTAAACCTTATTTTGTTTGAGGACAAATAATTGTTCAAGTTTAGGGGTGTTTGATAAGTGTATTTATTATACCTATTTTAGCTATTAAATTAGAATAATTAATATTATTTTAAATGAATTGAGGCTTAATTTTGTGTACATTTCATTTTTTAGGTGCATCTAGACAAAAAACGATGGAAGTGGACAAAATGAGGGAAAATTTGGAAAAAATGGATTAAATCCAAAGTACGGAGACTAAACTGCAAAGTACTAATTCGAACCCACTATCGATGATTGGAAAAGGTGTGGAGTCAATTAGAAGGAATTAGAAGATAAAGGACCAAGAAGATATTAAAAGGAGGTAAAATGAATGAAGATTGAAATTTAGGTACCAAAATGCAGTAAAATGAAAAGTTTTACAATGGTGTGCGCGTGACACCCTAAATTCCAATTATCGAGAGGAAAAATGTCCTACAACGAGTGCGCGGGGCCAAATCTGAGCACGAACAGCTCAATTTCCTTTTTTTGATCTAAACTTGTATAGAAATTAATTTTAACCTACTATTTAACTAAGAAGAAACAACAGATTTTGAGAGACACATTATCATATATAACGCATGTCTGGGCACGCTACCAAGCAATTAATGGAACATTGACACAGTAGATTCTAATTTAATATTGTTAAACAACCTGACAACAAATCAGTCCACTTGCTCCTTACCATGGCTGGCCTTCCAATTTTGCCCTTCCACATCTCACACTCAAACTCCCACTCTCCCATTTTAACAAAAACGAAATTCCCCGACCGGCCAATAATTTCTTCCTCTTTCACCGGCGGCGACGGTGTGGATTTGACCGGAAACTCCCTACAGGTTCAAGAGAGCCATGGATCCATATTCTACCTCGATTAGTGTCGAAAATCTGCCTTTCTTTTTCTACAGTTTTGCAAATCGAATTCCTCCTACAAGAACATGCGACGACGGTAAAATAGATCATAAAAGTAATATTAACTTTGAACTCCTTGTTCATTAACATAAGATATCTATAACATAGCAACAGTTCTTGATTTTCTCTCGTACATACCCTTTTCTTGGTAAAGTACCCCAATATTCTGACTTGCGCATATAAATTGGAACTAGAATTTAAAATTTTGTTGTTTGATTCCTTCTTTTTTCAATTTTGTAATGAAATCCGACTATAACAAGCTTCTAAATGTTTTCAAAACCGAGATTTATATGAATTTTGATCTTCATTATGGAATTACAAGTGTTTGTAATTTTCCTTTGAATATTGTTTTGTACTAAACTTGTAAAATTTTTAATGGCATTTATGGTATAATTATATGCTATTGAGCAAACAAGATTCCCGGGTTTGTTTTGGAATGGGAACGAATGAATTTGTGATATAATGTTCTGTTAATTTTTTAATAAGGATATGCAATGAGAAAGATTGTTTTTCACATTACATGTTTCTTTTGTTTTAATTTCAGTCTTCAGTGCTCAATTTGTTTTCTCAGGATTCATGTTAGTATTTTTTTTGTTGATTAATTCTTTTAGGTTCTTTCGTATGGGGTTTGGAATGACGAGAATTCGAAATCATGTTCTATTCTTATTATCGAATCTGCACCACATGTCCAACGACTTGCACATCTATGTTACTTGTTCTAAGACTTCGTTGCACATATTTTGCAAAACAATTTTTTTGGGATAAGTTCCTAAGCCAATATTGACGAGCCAAACTTACCGTTTTTTTCTTTTTCAGACTCTATTCCTTTCTAATGAGCAGTAGTTGTAGTGCTGTTATAAATTTAAAATTTTGTACGTTTACATGTACCAAAACTCCGCATTTCATGTATATTTCATTTACCTTCTCAGACGCATGTGAGCTTCCACACTGCCTCGACTTCCAACCCCCAACCAATCTTGCTCGAAACCCGTGCAAGGAGGGCTACCCAGTGGACGCCAGAAGATAATCGAGTCTTCATTGGTTGAGTAAAATAAGTACTCAATCACAAAAAATTAAGAACAAGTAATCATAATTTCTAGCACAAATAATGGTTACCAAGCAATGACAACTCCCAATCCTATTGATCACCCCACATGATTATCTGCTAGTGCGATAATGTAAGGTTTTAGCCAATTTACCAGAGCGGACCAATTTGAGTCTGTAAATTATGAGGCACGCGAATTTAACACTTTAGGACCACCACCATTCGTCCTAAACCCTCTAGCAATTGTAGCAACCAAAGAACCACGATCAAATTCCAAATGTCCGAAGAACAATGTTGTTCAGATTCTAATGCAGACCCAGTTCTTGCCTAAGAGACCGTCGCGAGATTCTCTCTCAGACGTGCCTCCACCTCTTTGCGCGTGGGCCTCACGCGCTGCCACACACCCCAACGTCGACTGACACGTGTCACCTTCAGGATTCATCCCCACCTACACGTCACACCAGTGATCTTCGTTTCTCAAAACTCCTAGATTGATCAAAAATGCGAAAAACGGAGGCTGATTCTGACATTTTTTGGACAGCTTCTTCGATCTGACTTCTAGTTCATTTCTACCTGTTTCTAGATGGTTTTTGTTATATTTCAAGAGCCAAAACCACCACCTTGAAACTCTGATACCAAATATTGCGGAAGCTCTCTTGAAAGATCTTCAATTTGGTGATTTTCGGGCTCAGTCCAACGTACCTTTTCTTACCAACAACCAATCCAATTGGTTCCAAATCACAGTCAATTAATTCACCTCGATTGCTATTCAATCTTACCCACATAAGACAAGAAAAAAGATAATGATTTGTGGCCACAAAGGTTAGGAGAAGAAACCACAAAAGTATACTATGAAGGAACCATCAATTGCACACGATAAACAAGCGTTATGGACAATTCTAGAGACATTTTTTTCACACACAAAGGAGGCAGCCGAGAATCCTTGATTTCTCTCACAAAACCACACAAAACATCACAAGAAAGTGACTAGAGTTATACTCATATATATACTCTAGGGTTAGACTTTAAGTTGGACCTTTAAAGAGGTAAACGGGCCAAATTCAAGTCATTCAAGAGGGAATATAATTGGGTCGGTTGTAGCTCATGGATTTGGTTGTTGGACTTATTTCATTCATCGGCCTATGTCTATGAAATAATATTAACCCACGTTAATATCATAACTCGAGATTTATTGGGTATCAAAAACCTAACAAGTACGGAAGAGTAGATTTCCAGTGCACTAATTTTGGATCTAATTGGGGTACTTAGTTCTGAATAAAATCTCAATCTCAATCTCATAAATATGTGGAACGGAATGAGGTTGCAACATTCTTGATGAGATTGCATTTGCCGACATTCTTGATGAGATTGCATTTGCAATTGTGGAAGTTACGATCGCTTCCTATGAACAATAGTAATGAATATTTAAAGCACTTGCTATGTCGGAATAAATGTATAATCTATAACGCTATGCCTTAAAAAAATTTATAAATCATTTTATAATGACAACAAAGACTGAAATTTTAAGATCAGGGTTTTATCCTATTAGAAAATTAGGATTTGTTCAAACCATAAGTTCAAGTGTCCTCTTGTTATTATAAATTGCATAGAGAGCCAAGTTGTTTATTTTCTTATTTATTATGAAGCATTGTTGAAATATTTTATTTGGAAGGATTCTCTAGCCAAATTATGAGTTGAATAATACTACCTAACATCAGTCTAAGTAAGCTATACTTGATTGGTTCAATTAAACGAATTGTGTGATATTACATTTAAGTAAATCTATCATTTAATACAATATCGTTGCTATATATACTGATACTTGACATCAATGGTGCTAAATAATATTAATCTTTTCGAATCTGCCTTGATCAATGATGTGCACGATAGGTTTGGCAAGCGCAGTTGTTTCTCCACGCTCAGTTATTAAACAGAGTCTTCTATTTTTTTAGTTTAATTTTTCAGTCTTGGCTATATATATATATATATATATATA
>NW_019238609.1:14402-30608 GCF_002742605.1 Olea europaea var. sylvestris | reverse complement strand
TTTTTTTTTTTTTTTTTTTTTTTTTTTTTTTTTTTCAATTTTGGGTTGATTTGCACATATGTAAAGTTTGGGTTTATAGTTGCAATTTTTTTTTTGTTTAAATAGAAGGGCATTTTGGTCATTTTACATCAAAATGGTAAAAATGACGTTTAGCGCAAAGAAATGTGGAAATAGGGGCAAAAATGCCAAAAAAGGAGAGGTAGGGACGTTTTCCACAATAAGTTTGAAAGATATAAATGTTTTGCGCCAATTACCCCTTTTTAACCAAATAAAGAGAATCTTTCCACCTGAATTCGTTTCAATATCATAAATATAATTTTAATTTATTAATTTAACATAGCTAAGTATTATTGAGAGAATGATCAAGAACTCAGGAGTTTGAAATCAAAATTTAATGCAATAAAAAAATAAAAAACTATGATGCGAATTTAATTCTCCAAATTGAAATAATTAACGGGCACTTAACTAAGATTAGCGCAGATTTGGAACAGTATGCGGACACAGTCCAGTACTTAACCAAATTGAAGAATCTTGTGAATGGAACTATTGATTCCAAAATACAAATGTAATAATGAAATTAAAAAACATGTTGAGATCGAGATGTGAAACACGTGTTTTAGCAGTAACTATGAAAACTAGGAATTTGATATAACTGCTCTTATACTGAATTCCCATGTTTAGGTAGATTTTGTTTTCTTCAAGAGAGATAATCAAGCAATTCAGTAAAAATTGACTCGCTATATGAATAAATTATTGATAATTTGATAGGTGAAGTTAAACCAAATAACTTAAAATAAACTTCAAAATTAATTGTTCAAATAAAGTTAGGATTTGTAGTTCTGTACTTAATTATACAGTACTTGTGGGAATGATACTTAACTGGCACATTATTACTTGTTAATAATATTGTGTATTTGTGATTTCTACTAACAAAACCCTGCTATAGACACAGAAAGTAGTAAGGGTTTGTTTGATTGCAAATGTGAAAAAAGTAAATCAATTCCATATCAGTTGGAAAAGAGAGATCATCAAAATCATAAGAATTCGATTTCTATGGAATTGGCAAAAAAACATGCTTTAAATGTTTATATCTTGGAATTCGAATTCGAATTCTACTTTCGTATCAAACAGTTAAGGTGAAAAAACGAATTTCTCGAATGTAACATTTTTCATGGAATTGGTTACTATCAAATAAGTGATATCCCAACAAAATACAAGAAAAGATAATACAAATCGAAAATCTACCAAAAAAAACTTTTGCTATATAATCCAACGTTTCTTGACAGTGAATCCCAAGATCATTGTTCATTTGTTTATCCTCGTTTTCATACCCGAAGTAGTATTACATTGTTTTAGAACCGGTTATTCTACATTTACATTACGCAGGAGCACTAGCATCTCAACAGCATGCAGAGTATGCATATTAGGCAGTACTCGAATCAAGATGAAAAAGAATTTAGTTTCTTTTTGCTTCATATTACATGCTAAGAGGATAAAGATTAGAACGAATATATATAAGGTAACAGAAGAAAGATGTAGCATACTTCAGCAGAAAGTGGTTTCAACTTTTTAATGGCAGGTTTTTCCCCTGAAAAGGCGCCTTCGCCAAATAAAGAGACAGCATCTTTGACTGATTGAAATGGAACACTAGTGTCAATCTCTCCAACCTCGCCTTTGGTAGATCCTTTGGTTTTTTGATAGTCTTTTGCCACCATAATTCTTCACCTGTTCTAAGTTCTAACTCCAACTCTCGACTGTCAAGAATATATATGCAGAGAAAGAAAGGGTTATAGAGAAGTAATGACCAAAGAGAGGACTACCACTCGAAATAAAAAAAGCACATCCTATTAATGGTAAATTAAAAAGTAAAACAAATTTGTGCATGATTCCATGAGAAGCTTCCATCAAGCGCAGGATTATAACATAGTATTTACCATCTCGAATGTGAAAAATGATTTAAATTCCATTATAAAATTTATTATAACATAGGATTATTTATTTATTTTAGATAATTTCTCTTTTTGTGTTCTCCCTTGAGGTCAAGTGGTCGGCTTCGACTATGCTCCATCTAGGCTGCCAGTTTGATTTGTTTATGTTGGATTTCAATTTTCTGCATGGTGATGTCAAGATTCTCTTTTCAAAGGTATTTTTATCCTACTCTTTCCTCTCTCTCTTTTTTTGACATTTTTTTTTTTTTTGCTTTTTTTAATTTTATGCTCTTCTTTTAGTTTTGATGTGTCTTTATTTTTATTATTATTATTATTATTTTTTTACATTTGCTACTTTCTTTATATTTCTATCCATCTTATGTTTTTTAGTTATATACTGTAATGAATTTACCTATCTCTATTATCCTTTTCTTTGATTTCATTTTGTTTTTGTGTATTGGTAAAATATTACCATATTACTCACAGCTCCCTTATAGATTCTTATGATATCTGCAGAACTCCAATGTACTCACATTTATGTTACACGAAAGTGATTAATCTCACTGTACAAAGTAATATTCTTTGGATTCCAATGTGTTCATCTCGTGACATGGATTTTTCAATTTTCGTATGTATTCTAGACAATTTTGTGTTTTTTTTAGCTAAATATAATCCCTTTTATGATGTTGCAGCTTCGAAATCTAGAAGTTTGGTTTCATAAACCAAAAGAGATTGTGAGAAAATTGGTTTTTGGAGATTTAGACCTTGGTATTGTCGATCTTGATACAGTTACAAACTATGGGCTGGTAAGATTAAAGAGTATAATTTACATATGCATGATGATGCTCATCAATTGTTAAGTATAGCTGCCATACACTTCACATGTTTCTAGCAATTTACATGGTGAATGTGAAGAAGTAGTCCATTATCTTGGCAATATCGCACGAAAAAAGTGTCTTTAACATGTTAATGTTTCTTTGATATGGTGGGGTTGATGATATCAAGGTCTTATACTTTTGATTTCTAGTGTAAATTTTCATTTTGATATTTTCACTTATTTTGAGCCAAAAACAAAAACAAAAACAAAATCCCCTTTCAATATGACCATCGCGTGCCCATGTTCATGAGACGTGAGTTTTCCAATATTTTGTCATTTTTGTGAAAGTTTTTCTTTGCAAATCTATGCTGGTGTAGTAGTATTTTGCTTTGCAAATTACTGTGGATCTTTTTTATGTCCGCATTAATGTTTAAATTATGTAATCTATTTATCAGGTTCTCATCATTTCAACCTTTTTGCAGGGGATGAAGATTTCATCCTTGTCCATGATGCTCTCAAGTATGGAGATTGTCATTTATCTTTAGCGATAAGAAGTTTGTTCAGGAAATATAATCATTGCACACATTTTTCCTTCCCAAAGGTTGAACCCCAACCTTGAAGGCCCTCACCGTCCCTCCCTTAGAGCTTTGTAAGGGAGGTAAATCGCGGGATATGTCCCAATAGGTCATAAAACAAGAGCTGTCTGTACACTGCGCTTACAAGGAGTCCAATTTTATGTCTCAAGAATCGAACCCCCACACTGCGGCTGTCAGTAATGGGTGAAATAATCTTACTCATATCCTTTGCACCACTGGACTATGCCCTAGGGGCACATTTTTCTTTCCCTTCCCTATGAAAGGTAATGTAATCCTCTTCTTCAGATACCCAAGTATGGCATTTTTGAGAACATAAACTCTTTGAAAGAGCTAGCACAAATGCCATAGTGGACAACTGAAAGACCTCGAGAGCTACTACTGGCTTCACATATGTATGGTATATACAGAGTTTTCCGAATCTTAGTCTTGTTTCTGCTTGAATGTTTTCTTTTTATTGAAAAGGTTCTATGTAATAGTTTACATTTATTTGCAGTTGGCTCCAAAGTTTATGAAGGATAATGGATTGAAGCTTGTCAATTTTTCAACCGTTGATGGAGTCCTGGATGCAGCTCCTGCAGTAAGAACTAAACTCTCTTGACATGGATATGCTATACTTTTTGAAAACATGATGTGCTGCTATCGCCTCTACATTGATATTTTGGGTTGTGCTTTCCCTATTCTCCCTTCGAGCCTTTTCTACTGTTATGCATTGAAAATCACTATACCCCCTTTTTTTTTGGATATTAGGTTAGTTAATACCAAAAGTTGGTGCAAAATCGGATCTCTATAGTGCTAAACTTGCAACCTAAGCAATTAGCTACAAACGTATCACAAGTCCTATTTGAGCCACATTCTTTTTAAAAAAAATACATTCTTAAACAGTGATTTTGATATTATTTCAACCACACATTTTTCAATAAAATAATATTACACATAAATACAAAACTTTTTATTATTTTTAACCACACATTATCCATCAATTTATTATTCCAAAATACATTCTTTCAAAATAATGTGGCTCAAACACACGCTTAAAAAAGGAGGAAGAACATAGTTTAACACCTCCAGAATTAATCCAAAATGGAAATAAATAAAAATTCTGAAAATCCATCCATACTTTAATAATTTCTTCCTGCATGAGTTGGACTAAAGCCCGAGAAGAATAAGAGACCTTAGACCCATGTTCGTAGCTAGAGTTTAAGGAAATGCCAAATAGAACTTAGAATAAAGGCCAGATTTTGCTACCATGAGCGTTTTTAGATCTATGTAAACATGTCTCAACCACTTATTCGTTCGTCCCTTATTTATCCTCAACCAGTACCACTTTCACTCGTTAATTTCCTATCCATTTTATTATTATTGCATATCCATCTTACAATCCTTACTTCCGTAGCATTCATCTTACGAAAATTTTGCCCTTTAATAGCAAGGCTCACCATACTTGTAAACTAAGAAATTAAATAAAAAGAAGCCCCCCGTGGCATATCCCAATGGTGCAAAAAACAAGGGTGAGGTATACTCAATCTTGTTGGCAACCGCAGTATAAGAATTCGATTCTTGAAACATGGATTGAGACTGTTTGTGGACACCAGTGTACAGATAACTCTTATTTCCTGGCCTATTGGGGCACATCCCACGATTAACCTCTCTCACGATACTTCAGCGACGAGGCGGGATGGGAACGTGGGGGACCCTTAAGGTTGGGGTTCAACTTTTTTTAAGAAATTAAATAAAAAGAAACAAAACGACATAGATCTAAGTTATCCAGGAAAGAAATAATATAAAATATCTTATAATAAACCGAAGATAATGACTGAATCATTCTTCTTCGGAGATCTGCCATTTAATTGCATTAATTATATATAAAAGTATTTATGTCCAAAGTCGATTGGACCTAGGGCATAATACTTACATCGGTTACTACCCATTTGGTAAAATAATCCACTAGCACAATAATGAATCTCATGTAGGATCTACTCCTAAGTAGAGGTCCTACGAAATTAATTCTCCACTTGGTGAAAAGCCAAGGGCCACTATAGGTTACTAGCTCTTGTATGGCCTGTCATGGAATAGATGCGAACGTTTGACATTTTTCGCATGTTCTAACAAAGTTCATTTTGAATATTCTGAAACGACATATAGTGTTTTTCCATATGAATTCACAAGTGCTCACCTTACTAATATTTACAAGAGGTTCGGTTACTACCCATTTGGTAAAATAATCCACTAGCACAATAATGAATCTCATGTAGGATCTACTCCTAAGTAGAGGTCCTACGAAATTATTTCTCCACTTGGTGAAAAGCCAAGGGCCACTATAGGTTACTAGCTCTTGTATGGCCTGTCATGGAATAGATGCGAACGTTTGACATTTTTCGCATGTTCTAACAAAGTTCATAGCGTACTTTTTTAAATTATCCAATATTATCCTTATTTAAGCCTTTCTGTGCTAGAAAATGTCTACTAGCATGGTTACCACATAGGCCATCATGGATTTCCTTCATTACATATAAAGTTTCATCCTCACTCACGTACTTAAGCAAAGGGAGTGTGTACTCTCACTTAAATAAGATATCACATTGCAGTGCATATCTTGTGGCTCTTATTCATAGTTTTTGTACTACATTTTAATCTTCAAGGAGTATTTTATCTTTTAAATAAAAAATGATGTGTCACATGCAAGAAGTTTTATCCAGTATCCATAGGAATTCCTCCTTTTTTGGCCGACTGATGGTTTTGGCAGCAGCTCTATGGGGACTGTTTTAAACAATTGTGAATCTCTTGGAGTTGCAGTTTTAATAAGGCATCTGCGTGTTCATTTTCTTCTCTAAGAATCTAGATGAGTTCAAACTTGCCAAAGCGCTGAAGTAATTTTACAACTTCTGCTAGATACGTAACCATTGTTTTATCCTTAGCCTTGAACATCCTGTTTATTCTTTTTCTAGTCGTAAACCCACCAATAGTGCTTCATATTCGGCCACATTATTAGTTGTTTTAAACTCAATTCAATTTATACCTTTTCAAGTTCGTCAATATTATGCCAACTCCAGAACTAGTATCTTACGACGATCTATACACAGATAATCTTCACATTTCATGTCTGCGCTCTTCCTTAGGAATAGGAACATTTGACAATTCTACAATAAAGTTGGCTAATCCATGTGCATTGACTGTGGATCGCCATTTATAGCTTATCTCAAATTGTTTCAACTCTGTTGCCCATTTTACTAATCTCTTTGATGCAATAGGCTTTTGCAACACTTGTTTGAGCGAGAAATTTGTTAATACTTTAATGTTATAGATCTGTAAATAGGATCGTAGCTTTTGGGATGCTAAGGTAAGGGCTAGCTTTTCTATATCCGAATATCTTGCCTCTACTCTTTATAGGGCTTTACTTACATAGTATAGCAATAATTGTTGTTGCCTTTCATTTTTTTACCAATACCGAGCTGATTGCCACCTTAGATACTACTAAATATAGCAATTACATTTTTCCATTTTTTAGCTTAGCTAATGGGGGTACTTTCTCCAGGTGATCTTTTAAAGCCTAGAATGCCTTCGCATTCCTTGCTCCATTAGAACTTTTTTCCTTCTTTCAGCACTTGAAAAAAGAGGAACATTTGTCCATTGCTCAAGGTACGAACATACTTATAGCGGCGACCTTTCCTGTTAGGCTTTGTGTCTCTTTTGGTTTAGATGGAGAATGTATTTTTATGAGAGCTTGAATTTTGTCGTGGTCCGCTTCAATACCTTGCCGATTGACTATATAATCAATGAACATTCTGAATTTTACACCAAATTCATAGTTCGGTCAATTGAATTTCATCATGTATTTTCATAATACATTGAAAGCCTCATCTAAGTGTTTCGGGTGGTCTTTAGGCTAAAGGCTTTTTGCAAGCATATTGTCAATGTATACTTTCATTATTGATCCTATTTGGTTCGTGAACATTTAGTTCATTAGCCTTTGTTAAATAAACCCCACATTTTTTAGCCCAAATGTCATTACTTTATAGTTGTATAGTCCTCGATCTATCACGAATGCAACATGTTCTTTGTCAAGTGCATGCATAGGGATCTAATTGTGTCTCAAATATGCATTAATGAATTTTAACAACTTGTGCCTTAGAATTTTGCATCCACAAGCTTATCAATTCTAGGAAGCAAAAAGCTATCTTTAGAACAAGCTTTATTCAAGTCAGTAAAATCTTGACAAATTCGCCCTTTTTTGTTGCTCTTTGATACTAGGACTGATATACATACCCAAACTGGGTAGCAAGATTTGCGGATGAAGTCATTTTTCTAATAGCTTACCCACCTCAATTTTTAACTGTCTCGTATTTTTTTACACTCATTAGCTGACGCGTTCGTATCTTAGGCTTAACCTTAGGGTCGAGCTTGAAGGCGTGACATGTAACTTTAAGATTGATCCTATCATGTCCGCATGTTTTTAGTTGAACACATCTTAGTTTGCAGTTAGGAAGTTTTTTAGAAAATCTTTTATATGTTCACTTAACTCCTTGTCAATTTTTAGAGCTTTGCTCCCATTTTCTAAACTAACGGAAAAACATTTTAGCTCTTCGATTGCTACCGCTTCTAATGTGAACTCAGTTATATGAGGTTGATAGAGTCATCGATATCTAGTTTATCCTCGTGGTTACTCATTTCAACTTGATATTATTAGGAACTATTAGGTCTCCTAATTTGTTGTTTTTACAATTTCTGAGTAGGATTCCTTGATTGTACTTTAAAGACATTTTGCCTTTATTCCTAAATACCTCACATACAAATAATGGAGGGAGATGATTATGTTCGCCTACTTCATAACAAGTCATCTAAAGATTCTATTGTATGCGAATTACCCTTAATGATGTCAAAATTCATATATCCTTATTATACCCATGGCTTCTTTCCTATTATCACTAGCAGATTGGCATGTCCATGAAGGACTAGCCTCCTCTATTGAAGCGGTAAGGATCCAATACAGGGGATTCAAAAGTCACTTTTTTGCATTCAATTGAATACTTCATCATATAGAACATTTTTTGTGTTTCATTGTCTAGGAGTATGTGGTATAAACATTCTCCTGTTATTATTGCCTGGATCATGACTATCTCATCTTCAATTCTAGGTTTTGTAGATGTAATTTTAGAGGTTAGGACTCATTTTCCACGTAGTACTAATAGATACTGGGTCCACCCATCAACCTTCTCTAATAAGGCACTCTTTCAATCTCCAATGGATCTATCAATTCTTAGATTGTACCTGAATTTGCCTTTCGGGTTCCTTTACCAGAGAGCCAATAGATCGCTCGACAGTTGCGAGTTGTGATATGCTCTTTCTCTTCCTATCACTAGGCTAACCCATCGAATTATAGTGCTCGATGATTCTATTAGTCTAGTCTTGGTATTCCTCGGGAGTGAAGAATTCGAGTCAGTAGGAGAATTGTCAATTGCCGCAGGTCTTAGGTCATCTCATTTAAAGGTGTGATTGTGGTCCTTCGCTCCACTTATTTTTCAACAACTAATCAAGCCTCACTAAACTTGGAACGACATAGATCAAATGATCGTTCATTAGCCTAATGTAAAGCACAAGAAAAAATGATTGATTTTAACCTTGCTTTTAAATGTAAGGCTAGCTTTTGACTTATAGGACACTTAGGCTTAGCTCATCAAACGTGTGCAATGGAGAGTCTTATTTTCCCCCAATCGACCTATTTGTTACAACAATACAACTTTTTACTTTTTCTCTATATCCACTTTTTCTATCTATCTATAGAAGAACAAATAGAAAATCTCGAATCTTTAGTTACTAAAATCATTGGAACAAATGGATTAAAATTTTAAGCCCTTTTTTGTAACTTTCTAACATTTTTATTTTCTTTGAATTCCTATATACACCCCAATATCTCTCGCAACCAACCCAATCAAGAAAATAAAAAACACTTAGCGAACAGAACCCAGATAAATGATATATCAATTTTGAGTGATCCAAACTAGGTTTTTTGTCTTTTGGATTTATTAAGAAATTTGTTTTATCATCATCATCATCATTATTATTTTTAAGTTCTATCCTATCAATTGATAACAAAATTATCTAGTTTTAAAGAGTTGAAGTTGAGGAGTACAAAGTACATGAAAATCTTAAGAAAACTAAGGCCCTAAACTTAATTAATGAACCTTTAATATCCATTTGAACTAATTTTTATTCATTCATTTGAATCTTTCATAAAAAGTATTGCAACCGATTGAATCCTTAAATCTAGACGTTTGCTTATTCATAGGCTAATATGAGTTCAAGACAAGCCGTTATGGGAAAATTAGTAGATGCGCTACTCTTGGGAAGCAATGCTAGAGCATCTCGTTTGAGTCCTAGTGGCGGCTTGCCATCTTCTAAAAACACTAAATAGGTCTTATAATGATTCAAATCCTAATTTTTTGTAATTAAAGAACTCATCTTTTTAAAATTTTTATGATATTTTAAAACTTAGTGAATGTATTAACTCATATTTCCTTTTCAATTGTTTCAATTGTAATTACAATTCACTTGATAACCTTTTAATCGATGAAATCATAAAACATTACGATTAGTCAGTAAAAGGGCATGAAAACGATTTTTTTTTTTTTTTGTGTAAAAGGATTATTAGTTGCTTGATGTTTTATTCGAAACATTTTTTCACTAAGTAGTTTATATGAATCATTAATCTTCATTCATATAGTTATGTATTTCAAGAAAAAAAAAGTTGAAATTTTTTTAAGCCAATAATAGGCTGAGGTGCTAGTTTTATCCAAAGCCTTGCTACTTTATGTTTGAAATACTAGAGTCTGCAATATTAGTACTGGCTCTTCAATCAGAGTGGCTAATAATGCAAGAATAATGATATTAGGCTATGTAGCCCTTTTATGTGGATCGGTATTATCAGTAGCACTTCTAGTAATTACAGTTAAAAAAATAGAAAGCCTTTTTTTTTTTTTATAGAAATAATCATTTATTAAATTTAAACTAGCCATTTTCTTTGGTGAAATTGAATACATGAATGAAAGAAGCGATTTTTTTATAGAATACTTCTTTTTTTCTCCAATGAATTATCACAGATTTAACAATTGAATTATTGGATGTATTGGGTTATTGGTCGAGGATTTATCTTTTTAACCATAGGGTTACTTTCTAGAGCAGTATGGGCTAACGAAGCATGAAGATCATATTGGAGTTGGTACCCCAAGGAAACTTGGGCATTTATTACTTGGATCGTAAAAATGATTTATCTACATATTCGATTCTGGATTAAAAAATAGAAGGGCATAAATTCCGCAATTATGGCATCGATTGACTTTCTCGTAATTTGGATATGCTATTTTGGGGTCAATCTAATAGGAATAGGGCTACATAGTTATGGTTCGTTTACATTAACATCTAAAAAACTTACAAATACGAATAGAAAAGTGTGCAATGCATATAAAAAAATAAAAACCACTTTGTGTAAACTGAAGAGAAGAAGAAAAAGCCGTCTTTCATTATACAATGAACGATTAAAAAAATCATAGGATTTTTTTTCCTTTCTTTTTTTATTCATCAAAACTATCTATAAAAAAGAATTAGAAAAAATAACAAAATTGGGGTACATAACAAAACCTAATATGGGTAAAAAGATAGAGATTGACATAAATAATGAATAAATAGGAGTTATCATTCCAATTGCCATTAAAAAAGTAATTAATATTTTTGGCATTAAAAGTTACTTTTAACTGGTAATTAGTTCAAAAAATACTATTAGTTCAATAGCAAAATCACTCACACCTAGTAATGCAAGGAAGGCCATCGAAAATTTATTGAACATGATGAATATTTCTGGAATTAGGATAGCCATTTCACCCATTTCATCAAGACAAGCAAGACGTATTCTATAATAAGTCAATACTGCCACGAAAGAAAGTGCAGTACCCGTGAGTCCATGAGAGATTATTTGTAAAAGGGCTCCATAGAGCCTTGGTATTGATTTTACAACCAATTGCTATAATTATAAAACCATATGAGATACAAAGGAATATGCCTCTCTCTCTAAATTCTGTTGACCGATAGATGTTGAAGTTGCATAAATTATTTGCATTGTGCCTATTGTTATTGACCAAGGAGAAATGGGGTAATAATTCCATATTGATCTAGACTAATCCATATGCTCCCATTTTCAATAAGATTCCGGCTAGAAACACAAAAGTACTATAATGTACTTCTCCATGGGTATCTGGTAATCATGTATATAAGGGTATAATCGACAATTTGACAGCAAAAGCAATAAAAAATCAAATATAAAATATTATTTCCAAGGCTACACGATAGGACTAATTGGTTGATATTTCTAAATATAATGTTGGCTCATTAAAACCATATAAATCGATACCCAAAACTCCCATTAAAAGAAAAACAAAGCCCCGGTCATGTACAAAATAAATTTGGTAGCTAAGTACAAACTTTTTTCCCCACCACATTCATAGAAGTAGATAAATGGGAATAAATTCTAACTCCCTTACGATGAAAAAAAGGTAAAAGGTCCCCACAAGAAAATAATCCAATTTGACCACTATATATTGTTAACATCAAAAATGAGATAGTCAAGAATCCCAACTAGTTGGCCAAGCTGCTAAAGTAGTGATGAATCATATCAGTAAAGTGAGTCCAATAGAAAGGCCATCTATCCCTAATATCTAATTAAAAATAAAAAATAAAAATCGATCCATTTAAAATCCTCCACTAGTTGGATTAATGGATCACCCAATTGACAATAATAACAAAATGCATAAGTTCTTAGAAGAAGTTCTAAAATACATGTACATATAGAATACAAGTGAATTATCCTATTTCCTCTATATGGAAGAAAGAAAATTAAGGAACTCGCAAATATTGGCTAAATAACAATTATTGCTCATATTTGATATATATTATTTTCAACGTACTTTTTTCTTTATCTTCTTTTCAACCACACATTTTTTAATAAAATAATATTATACTTGAATCCAATTTTTCTTATTATTTATCCACACATTCACCATCAATATTCTACTATTGTAAAATGCATTCTTCAATAAAATTGGAGCTCAAACAAGATTGTTAGCCTACGAAAATGAATCGTGGTGTAAAAATTAAAAAAAATAATAAAAAATACACTTGGGCCAGAATAACTCATGCTCAAAATATTTTGAGTTGATTTGGAGAACAAGCTTTGTCGTTAAAAAAAATCAAATGTATTCAAATAGAGTTTTTGAAATGTATCAATAAGCTTAACCCACACATCGAGTTGTTTCATGCCAATGCCATAAATAAACTCGAAAACTTAAGAAATTTGTTGGACATGCTGATTCACATCTCTTACAACCAAAAAGTCATTAACTTCGAATTACCTATAAGCTTACCTTTTACCGAATGCTTACTTTTTCCAGGCTCTTTATCTTTGTACAAAGATTAGCTCATTTGTCATATGTGCTTTCAGATCTTTGGATAGTCTCCTTTGTCAAATTTACTTGTGAATTAGTTTGAACGACGCTAATCTTTTGATTTTCATCCCTTAATGCTTCAGCTAATGCTTAACTTTTATTTGCTCGCACTACTAAAAATCAGCTTTTCACCTACAATTAATTAGCAACGGATTGTTAGAAATGGATTATCAGTTGGTAAAAGTATTAGACTTGTAATTACGAAAATCACAAACGAAATTTCCATTGGTAAAAGTGGTAGCTCTTTACTGACGGATATTCCGTGCCTAAAGTTATTGTTTAATATATGTAGCATTTACCAATAGCATTTTCGTTCTAAAAACTATATCAACCTTTCACCTACGAATTTTCCGTGAGTATGAACCAACGGAATTGCTGTTGTTAATCAATTTCAAAGGAATTATTATCCCACATTGAAAGTTTACAATAAAGTTTTTGTTGTCATCTATAAATTTGTGGTCCAATAAGTGGTTAAACAATTTTTTAGGCCTTTCAACTCAGTTCGCTAAAAGTTAAAAAATTATAATTATTAAATAAATAATAATATCAATAATAAATTATAAAAAAATAATTTTTTTACCATGCCTCACTTCCATGTGGCTATTTACAATACTAATTTTTACTAATTATAATAATAGACATTTAGTAACGGAAAATTGGTTGGTAATGGTTAAGATTTTTATCAATGAAAATTTCGTTGGTAAAATGTTTACTCTTTACCAACGAAAAATTCGTTGGTGAAAGGTTTACTCTTTACCTACAATGCGATCTGTTGGTAACTATCTGCAAACCCCAAATTAACAACGTATTTGTGATTGCTAATATTCTGTTGATAAAGAGTAATAGCAACATATATAATGGTTTTAAGAATGGAAAATCCGTGCCTGAAGTCATTTTTTTTTTTTTTTGTCGATTTACTTCCCTAGATCTCATGCAATTCTCAGCTAGAGAGTGGACATTTGTAATACTTTGCTCGAGTTTCCCACAAATGACACCAATTTGTTAATGACAGAAATTAGATTGACAAATCCTCTCGCTTACCTAGGACTTTCACCTCTAAGTCTCACTAGTTTGTGTTCAAACAGAAGCTAGAGACGAAATAGTTATTTAGGAGGGAGATATTTGAATTGCATGCATTTCTCTTCAAATAAGGGTGCATCTCCATATTTCTCTTCGAACTTTTGGGTAATCTAGCTATTTTGGGAGAATTACAAGTAGGGACTCGTTATTATTGGCCAAACTGATTCGGTTATGAGTTATACTTATTCATTGGCCCACATCTCTCTTATTGATAGTCTGTAGCCAGCTTGGATAGGAGGGAGAGGTTCGCTTGCTTGGCACGAATCTCTCAGGTATTCGTTCCCTTCCCATGTTGTTTTCATTTCATTAGTAGAGGGCAAAGTTCGCATACTGTAATGAATGGTTCAACAATATCATAATCATCATAAAATTTTACGCTAAACTTTAGTGTCGATCGTTCTCACCCTAGTTGTAATTTAGTTTAGTGCTTATTTGGCTAATCTTTTAAATGCTTATAAACAATGGGTTTTCAAAAATATATGATTAAAAATTATGCTTGGTGCTAATTTATAAGTTTGAATAGTTTTTCCGAACACGCTATTAGTTTATTATCGTGAAGCGGCACGCAATATTGACATGTGCTCAAAGTTAAAGAAAATGTAAAATTAGAAGAAAAAAATTAGTTTGGGGACCAGCTTTTAGCATCATTTTATAAAGTAACACGTGGCTCAAATATTAAAATTGGTTTGTTGGTCTCATTATCGATGCATAACTTAGCTTAATTGCAATAAAATAATGAAGATTCTTAATTGAGGTAGCTCAGTTTTATAACTTATGCAAATCAAATTTTAATAAGCCGGTTAGTGTTTAACGTTTAAGCCCCCGGTTTGACAACCATTAAAACAAATTTTTTTCTTAAATTTATTTTTAACTATACATTTTCACAATAAATTATTTTGCACGTAAATCTAATTTTTTTTTTCTATTTTATAACTACATATTTTCCAAAAAATCACTATCACAAAATACATTTTTTTCCGAACCTCGTTTGAATGGTTCTCAAACGGGTAAATTGTGACTTGGACTAAGGACCTTTTGGTAGGTTTTTTAAAAAAAAATCCAAAAAATATTTTTAAACATGTTTTAATAAGTTTTTGAAAGTGCTTAAAATGTTGTTAGAGGAAATTGACCTAATAAAATGGATTTTCTTTTCTTTGAACGTATGGGCCACATGATACTATGATTGTTTTGCAATTTTTAGAGAAACTCTTTACAAAATTCGATCTTGATAGTGACTATGCATCTCTTTATATGAGTTTTTTGGGTAATAATATTGAGATGTATGATAACAAGCAATATAATAAAAATTACTTTTAACATTTTTTTTTTCACTCGTTGGCTATCAATCCTTTAAGAAATAATTGGTTACGTTTCTATTTGTCGATTATTATAATTTATTTCTCAAATTTCTAAAATTTAATGAATTTTGCTGGTTGTACAACCAGAATTGACTACGTTCTCACGGGAGGGGGGGCCCATTATTTTTTTATTCATCCTAGGCCCTTCTTCTATATGTGTGGTTGTCAATCAAGGTTGTCGTACATGTAATATGGTCGAAATTTAATAGTAAACACTTAATTCTAGGGCGATTTGACTTCTTGAAGAAAATGGTCCAATCCAAAATATTCCACGTTCGAAAGCTAACTCCACTAATTACTTAGTGTTAAAATTAATCATTACAAAATCAAGAAATAAAATTTATATAGTTTTAAGTTAATCATTACAAAATGTCCTATTATCTCCTCACGTACATGGGTAATTGGCGAAGTCCATAAGTTAATGAAGTAGCCAGAAAAAAAAAACACATGCATAGAGTAGTGATCCATACATATTGATGATATTATTGACAAGTCATTGTGAAAAGATGCCAAGGCACTAATTTTAGAATTTGCATTCCAAAGCAAGCATTTTGAGGACTAGTCTTAGTCCATGTTTGCCTGTTGGGTGAATATTAAAATAAGAATTTTTAGTAAAATTTGATGAAATTTGAAGCTAAAAAATTGTGGATCCTGTAAAATATATAATTAAAATTAATTGTTAACTTTTGATTTAAGTTAAAATCTAAATTCTAATTTTAAATAAACAAGGGCTTAATAACCGTCTAGGCCTTGTTATGCGGAGATTAAAAATACGATTTTAATCAATTTTGATAAAAGCTAATGAAATATGTGATTGAAAAGTTGTTAATCCTGTAAAATATGTAACTAAAATTAATTATCGACTTAGATTAAAATTTAGATTTTAGTTTCTACCCAACAAGGACTATATGTTACATTTAATTATTCAATTAATAAAAT